>NW_023270709.1:16585623-16762425 GCF_011800145.1 Mirounga leonina
CACTTTTTCATGTGTCTGTTGGCCATTTGGATGTCTTCTTTGGAAAAATGTCTGTTCATGTCTTCTGCCCATTTCTTGATTGGATTCTTTGTTCTTTGGGTGTTGAGTTTGATGAGTTCTTTATAGATTTTGGATACTAGCCCTTTATCTGATATGTCATTTGCAAATATCTTCTCCCATTCTGTCGGTTGTCTTTTGGTTTTGTTGACTGTTTCCTTTGCTTTGCAAAAGCTTTTTATCTTGATGAAGTCCCAATAGTTGAGGGCAATGAAGTCTTTACCAGGATAGTCATTCAGCAGGCAGAATTACTCATGTACCAAAGGGTCTGGATAGCAATTTTATTTTTCCTATATTAGGAAACATCCGAATTTTTCATGAAATGTTTCCAATTTAAATCCAGCTGTTTGAAAACATGTAAGTAGCCAAAAGATGGAAAAGTGAAGTTCAGAATAGCAAAAGAGCCCTGTTTTTGCTATCATTATTTAAATGCAATGTGACCACACATGGAATTGTACATCACAAAATCGGATCCAAGTCCAGATTTGGGTGCTGAATTTTTCTATACCTGGAAGAACCTACTAATGCCTCTGAACTCAATTTCTCAATAAGCAATAAAGAAATTTATGTACTGTATCCTGAGAATCTAATAATGTAAGTAGCTACCCTCTTGTGAAAAACTTATATTTTATTTGGAATATAAATAATTTAAAAATGCAACTTATGCCAAAGACCTTGTGTTGGTTTTACGATATGTTCATAAAATTCTTTGATACTCCTTCCTTCAGAAAGTGGATTCTAATTCTCTGTCCCTTAAGTGTGAGCTGTATTTAGTAACTTACTTCTGGCAAGTAGAATGTGGACAAAGTGACAGTGTATGACCTCCAAGATTAGGACATCAATGGCACTGTGGCTTCTTCCTTCCTCTCTCTTAGATCACTCTTTCTGCGAGAAGCCAGCCACAATGTCATGAAGACACTTGGGCAATCCTATGGAATGGTCTACACTGTGGGAACCTGAGGTTTCCTCCTAACAGCACATGAGGGCGCCATCTTGGAAACAAACCCTCCAGCCCCAGTCAAGCCTTCACATGTAGACACCCCAGTTGACAGCATGACTGCAATCTCATAAGAGACTCCAAGCCAGAGCCACCCAGCTTAGCCAACCGCATACACCTGACCCACAAGGACTGTGAGTTAACAAATGTCCACTGTTTTAACCCAGTAAGTTTTGGAGTAATTTGTTGCACAACAATAGGGAACTAACAGAATTGACCAGATTTTCTATTTTGTCTGTTCTGAGAATCTACAATATTCATGAGATCAGTGATTTCAGAAAAACGAAAACAGAAAACCCACAAATCTCACTTTTTGAATCAAAAAAATAGCATTTCCAGATTTTTATCATCAAGATAAATGATTTGTATCATTAAGACACCATTCTCAAATCTGGCCCCTTTAAATCAAGAGCTCATTGAAGGTGATAGGTATACCCAACAAATCCACATGGAAGTTAAAATTATTTTTAAATGAATGGTAAAAGCACAGATTTTCACTACTCTAAACTGTGCTCTGTCCGGGACTGACAATGAAAACCCTAACAAGGCATCGAAAGCTACTTCTAGTCATGTCTTGTGTTAGCTTCTTTTTATAAGGCTATCAATTTGCTTTTTATTTATTTTGGAATCCTTTTTTTTTTTTTTTTTTTAAGTAGGGTTGGAGCCCAAAGCAGGGCTTGAACTCGCAACCCTGAAAGTAAGATCTGAGCCGAAGATCAAGAGTGGGATGCTTAACCAAATGAGCCACTCTGGCCCCCTGGAAATTGTTTTTAAAAAAGAAAGCAGATACAGGCTTATTATGAAGATAAAACTTACCTTTTGTGAGAATGAGATCAAAGTTGCGCTTAAAACACTAATGGAGGGGCGCCTGGGTGGCTCAGTCATTAAGCATCTGCCTTCGGCTCAGGTCATGATCCCAGGGTCCTGGGGTTGAGCCCTACATCCTGCTTGGTGGGAAGCCTGCTTCTCCCTCTCCCACTCCCCCTGCTTGTGTTCCCTCTCTTGCTGTTCCTCTCTCTGTCAAATAAATAAATAAAATCTTAAAAAAAAAAAAATAAAACACTAATGGATGTTTACACAGCACACAGAATAATGACATCATGCATCTGTAGGGAGTTTACGATTACATGGCCATATTTCATTTAATCATGCCAACAATCCTGGGGAGCAGGAATTATTTTTCTCATTTTGCAAATGTGATCGTGCAAAACCTACTCATGTGAGAATCGTCTACCACTTACCTCCTCTTCCAGACCTCTAAAGAAAACCCTCTATGCATGAGCCTACTTTCTCCTTTGCTCTCCCCTCCTAAAAATGTAGAATCCTTTCTGCAAGGAGGCAAAAACAGAAATGCTGAGGATGGGCAAGGTGGGGGTGAATGAAAGTTTCACCAGCTACAGTTAAGAGAGTGTAAGACAAGTCCTTGGGAGACAGGATGTTGAGGAGAGAGAGACATTGGAGCAACTGTGGGGTATGAAGGAAGAGAGGTTTTCTTTCTTTTTTTTTTAATTCAAATCAATTTAATTAACATATGGTGTATTATTATTTTCAGAGGTAGAATTTAGTGATTCATCTGTTGTATATAACACCAAGGCTCATTCCATCATGTGCCCTCCTTAATGCCCATCACCCAGTTACCTCATCCCCCCGCCCACCTCCCCTCCAGCAACCCTCAGTTGTTTCCTAGGGTTAAGAGTCTTTTATGGTTTGCCTCCCTCTCTGATTTCATCTTATTTTACTTTTCCCTCCAAAGGGAAGAGAGATTTTAATGATTTTATGGACAGTGTATTTGCATCTCCTTTAACTTCATTTGAGATATGTGAGAAATTCAGAGAATTTGCTTTCATTATTTTCGCCTATTGAACTGCTTCTTCAACATATCATTTTAAAACTCCTGGGTTTTGGGGCGCCTGGGTGGCTCAGTCGTTAAGCGTCTGCCTTCGGCTCAGGTCATGATCCCAGGGTCCTGGGATCGAGCCCTGCATCAGACTCCTCGCTCTGTGGGAAGCCTGCTTCTCCCTCTCCCACTCCACTCCCCCTGCTTGTGTTCCCTCTCTCACTGTGTCTCTCTCTGTCAAATAAATAAAATCTTTAAAAAAAAAAAAAATAAATAAATAAAAAATAAAACTCCTGGGTTTTAAGATGGCACATTTGAGAATGTTCGGGTGCAGAGAGTATATAAATGACCTTCCCAGGAATCCAGATCTTCTAATTAAATCAAGTGTTTTTTCCACTTTGTCACTTGGCCTTCTCGTTCATTCTCTCATGCGACAAATAGTAACTGATCACATAATAGACCAGGCACTATCTTAGGCCTTGAGGAAATAACTTAGCTCAAAGCTGCAAAATCTGTCATTTTGAAACTCCCCAGAAGAGGGGGGAGACCTAAATCCAGTCACCTTTGGGTCTGATTGTTCCCCACCTGGGTGGACCCTTTAATTACCCAAATGCAAAGCACGCACCCACCTGTGATTCAGAGCTAAAGCTGGGAAATGACAGTAATACTATGTTTTAGAATGAGAACAAAAGCCTTGTCTAATTGTAAATTTTTACCTACGGTTGAGCCAAAGCGTTTGTTGATTTGTTTCTTTTGTTGTGGTTCTTTTTATTTTTTGAGAGATGGAGTGGCCGGAATTTTCCTTTTCTCTACGGGGATCTGGTGTACCCTGTGCCGGTAAATCTTTGTTTCTCTTGAGGAGAGGAGGACATTCGGGCGTGATCCTCATGTTAGTATAAAAGAAGGTGCACTGTTGAAAAAGGCTCTTTGCAGTTCAGGCTATACTAGAATGTGGGTGTCCTGCACATTGTGTTATTTAAGACCAAATAAAACACACCTTGGGAAATTCATCAGTGTTAGAATACCGTGTTCCACCAGGCTAGCCGTTCTGGGGCCATTCCCACCACCTTAGAATACAGAATGAGAGCCTGGGAAGTAGCCCCAGGCCTGGATGAAGAGGAAAACAGTGAACATTCCTGTCTTCTTGGACAAGCATCCCCCATTCCACCTGACTACTTCCTTGATCTTTTTTTTTTTTTTAAGATTTTTATTTACTTATTTGAGAGAGAGATAGTGAGAGAGAGAGAGAGCACAGAGGGAGTGAGTGGGAGAGGGAGAAGCAGACTCCCCGCTGAACAGGGAGCCCGATGCGGGGCTCGATCCCAGGACCCTGGGATCATGACCTGAGCCAAAGGCAGACGCTTAATGACTGAGCCACCCAGGTACCCCTACTTCCTTGATCTTGACATTTTCTCCTCTTTTGGGTTCTAAAACTGCACTCCTTTTTGGTTCTCCTCCTACGTCACTGGACGCTCTTATCCATACTTCCTTTTTGGCCTTCTTCCTCCACCCAAGTTCAATGACCTCAGGACTTGGTTGCAAATATTTCTCTCTTCTGTAGCTACACTCTGACCCTCTACAAGTTCATCCAGTACTTAGGCGTTAACTACCATCTCTGTTTTGATGACTCTTAAATCTATATCTCTAGCCTTTAATTTTTCCTTGAACTTGAAACTTGCATATCTAACTGCTTTCTCAACATGGTCACTCAGTTACCCAATACACATGTCTACTGGAACTTTTAAAAAGACCCTTGATTTGGGCCCCAAACCTTTCCTCCACAAATATTCCCTTTCTAAGGAAACAGTGCCCACTCCTTTGCTCAACGAAAACTGGGAGTGGGGTTGAATTCTTCCCTTTTTTCCCCCTCATTCATAACTGGCCAGAAAGTTGCTCTCACTCTGTGTCCGATGCACACCGACTCCTTGCCGTATCCACTTCCACGGCCAACACACAAGGCTATTCCAATAGCCTCCTACTGGTGTCTCTGCTTCACCCATCTGCTACGTTTTCAACAGCCATGACCCTCTTTGAGTGACATCCCCTGCTGCATTTGGAATCAAAGTCAAGCTCCTTACCATGTCTACAAGCCACCTGACTCTCCAAATTCATTTCCATTTTATATCATTCTCCCCCTCACTTCAGCCACGATGGCCTCCATTTAGGGGAAGGAAAAACCTCACCACTGTACCCCGCATGCCAGACCAGCAGTGACAGCACTGTCCCAAGGGGGAACGGGTGGTCCTGGGCCTGCTGGGAGACAACACTGGGATCCTGGTGCAGACCCTCATGATGGAGAGACAGAGGCAACATCAGAGACTCACCTCAACTGGGCACCTGGCACATGGGACACCGTGAGAAACTCGGAGGGCACCAGAGAGGCGAGGGGACATCAGAAGGTAGGTTGCAGCTCCTACCGCACTGTAATCTACAGTATTAATAGAAAGGGGACCTCCCCACTATGTGACCTAAGACATTCAGGTTTTGCACCAATGAATCAGATAGAGCGGCTGCCCTGTAGGACTCTCCAGCCTAGTTGGAGAGACAGACAGATAAACAAATAATGGCAATACAGTGTGATAAGGGCTCTCACAGGAATAGCTAATAAGACCGATAGCACAAAGACAGCAGCGGGTAATACTTGCTCCAGGGGAGCACTAAGCAGACGCGCCATCAGAGGATTATTCCACTGTGGCTGGAGTGATGGCGCCTATGGGCTTTTCTAGAGAAAATTTTCCAGATGATCACACTTTAGATTTCAATATTAAAAAAAAGAAAAAAGAAAAAAGACTAGGGTTATGTATAGAGAGACAAAGAAGACCATCTTTACTAAATGGTGCTCTTGATTTAAAAGTGCCAGTAAAAACATGAATTTGCAATTTTTGCCGAAGGGGGAAAAAGCCATATTAAGTTGCATTAGGTTTTCTTTGTGTACACTTTCTAGTACCGTGCCAATATTATTAATATCCTTGCCTCTTCAGGGGTATGTTTTTTATTATAGTCCCTGAGAATTAGGAAGCCACCAAGGGGAGCGATGAAGGTGCTTTATCTACCGCAGAACAAATGTCGTCATTTTGAGGGTCGCGGGAAGGCAGACACGGATCTGTTGAGAACTGTTTCAGAAGCCAAGAGATGCCAGCAAAGGTTGCTTTTCTTCCTCCCATCTGTGGTCCAAAGGACCCATTTGATTCTCATGCCGATTTTCCTCTGCTGGGAAAGTGAAAAAGAAAACTTCACCCTGAATATTTGTGACTCTTCTCCTTTGGGGACCAGAGCTATTTTTCCTAACACCACTGTTGGAGCATTTCTAGACTTGTTTACATTCCGAAGCTGTCATGATGGAGTAGCCTTTCCAACCTACAGATGGGTCATCGTTTTAATACACCAACCATTTGCTAATGATAAGGAGCACAATTAGATTAGTTTTCTGGAGGCAGGAATCAATATCCTGGTGCATGTGGACCCGATTAGCCATTGCTAATTAGAGCTCTCAGACATTAATCAAATACCATGTATGGGGCTAACCAACCAATGTGGGAAGCAAAAAAAAAAAAAAAAAAAAGTCTATAGTCTCCCCTTGAATTCTCTAACCTGGTTCACCTTGAAATCAGACCCAAAGACAGAAATCCTTATGTTGGGTCTGCATTAACAGCAGGGAGGCTGCGCTCTTTCACGGGGTCCCGAGCCTTCTGGAGTATGAGGCCGACGTGATGTCATCGGACTCCTTAAACAAACACAGGCTCCATCCTGCAGCCTGGACCCACTTCTCACAGACACTTCTCACTGTGTCAGCTGCAGGCTGGACCCGGCGAGTCAGACCAACACTCCTAGGCCTAAACAATAAATAAAAAGAAATGCTCACTTACTAATACATTATTCATGAAATAGCCCAATTGCCCATCACGCCACGTACTTGTAGTCATACAATTATTCCTGTGTGTTTAAATAATGAATGTTATGTTTGTGTTTACTAACACAAATCGCTCATTAATCCGTATTCAAACCAAACAGTGCCTTATATGAACTCTTCGAAAACTGCACTTGATCAGCTTGTCCACTTCAATTTGGGGACAGTTTCTGTAATGCTAATTCTAAGACATGTGATTGAGCCCTTTAATTTGGCAAAAAACCTATCAGATAAACCAGGCTTGAATAAGGATTCTGCTGATAATGTGGGGCAAATCCAGATGTGATTTAAGATTTGTAGAACATATTGCCAATATTTCTAGCACCTATGTTCTTAATTCCTGATTCTTTAATGCTTCTGAACGTTACCTTGCAAAAACCTATTTATTGCCCCGCAAGCATCTTCAATGTCTTCATAATATCTTTTAAAACGATACTCAGCTAGAAAGCCACAGCACGTGTGTGTACTATCATTACAATTTTTTTCTTCAGAAATAGAAAATCAGATTTGAATGAACTCAAATCCCAAAAGGCTCACCCAAGATTTGAAATTCACAGCCTACAAGAACTGATCAGTTTTTAGGCTCGAGGAAAGCATGTTTTCCCCACCATTCTTAACATTCTCAGCTTTAGACTTGAGCAGGGAGGGGAAATGGAGTTGCTAGGAGCCAGTCGCAGGGCAAACTGAATAGCCCTGGAGAAAGGAGTGCTGGCAAAGAATAAAAATCAGTCTGGAATCAAATCTTGCTTGAATCCTAATTCACAACACATCAGTTGTGTGGCCTAGACACGTGTTGAATGTCTCTGAACCTCTAAGATGAGGGCAGTGATGCCCAAGGTCACGGCGGGGCTCTGAAGGAGAATGTGAATACATGTGAATGCTTGCCACAAGGCCCCCCTGGAGTTAGACGTCGCCAAGGACTACTTTCCCGGGCCTCTTCCTTTAATTCTGGTCCTATAGGCCATAATGTTTTGGAAAGCAAGCATCGCATCTGTATCTTTGGAGCCTGGCACTGTGGTGCATAGATTTGACTCAATAAATCATTACTGAGCCAAAATTAACTACCAGAAAAGCCACCAAAAGGACATCTAGGGGACATGTGAATGTTTCTTTTCCCTCTTTCCCAAAAGTCAATATTGCACAGACTCTCTAAGGTAGTAATTTCCAAAAATCAGAAGAAATATTCCAGAAGAGCCAAAGCAAATCCCTCTTGTAATTTCAGGCATTGAAAAGTGTGGTTATTGGGAAAAAAAAAAAAAATCTCTTTCATTTCTCTGACCTCTTCCTTTTGTAATTTTGGTGATATTCATGCACGGAAAATGTCGGGCAGGTCATGGAACACAAATATGATGGGTATCCAGATTATTAATTTTAGCTCTGGGTAGACTGTTGGTGAAAACACAAAAGTATGTAAGTAAAGCACGTAGTTATTAGAGAAAGGGCCAAGCTTAAACAAGGAACATCGTTAATATCTGATGGGATCCTCAAGACAAATATATCAAGTGGGAAGCATCTTGCATTTTGATTAGGGATACACCACGAGCTTCCACTTAATGCAAGTATTGAGAGGGGAGATAAAGTGGAGTATCTCTACAATGTGCCTTGGCCATCAAGCCCATAAAAGCAAGGCAAGCAGTCAATGGTCAGACTTCCCGAAGGCACTGGTCTTTGAACAAAGTCATAGAATGCAACTAAGGGCATGCTTTTCTATGAGAAATCATATTTCCAATTCTTAAAGTAAACAAATTCAGCACAATATAGTTTTTAAGTGGACTGCTAGCATTTATATTGTCCATAGGACATGCTGGTGACCAGTGAAAAGTTGAAAAACTTTACAGAAGTTAGAAATGTGTTACCTTATCATACGTTGATTATTTCACATTTTATTATTTAGCATTTCCCGAGTCCAACCAAATCCCACCATGACACTTTTTTTTTGCAGGCAAATTAGGAAGGAGGATGGCCCACCAAAGAGATCTCTCCTGCCAAGTTCTATGTTACTGTTGTTCTCAGCTGAACTGCCGGGTTTTTGTTTTTGTTTTTCTACAATGATTCTCAATTTAGTAAATCACAAGTCTTTATTTACAACCTAAGAATAGCTGAACTGAATGGTCGGCATCCTCTCTTTCTGTGTGCTTAGGGATTAAATCTCTGCCATTTGGAACCAAATTCCCAGTTCCAAAAATATTGGGAGTCCCCACATGAGCCCAGGGCTCTCCCAGGGACTCCAGAGAGCAGTAGAAATTCAACCGAGTCACAGGGGAGAGCATCTGGCAGCTAAGCCTTTGCTACAGTGGTTGTTCAGTCTTCATTCAAATGGATATGGGCTCTGCGAGCCACTTTGTGTTCTAGAAGAAAAACAACAGATGCTGACGCGCAAGAAGGAGAAAGGGCTGAATTTTTCCTTAAAACTCCAAGCCTCCGAATTCATGGTTTCATCCCCAAACCCCTTCTCCACTACTTCCCCTGCCAGAGCTCTCTATTCATTAGACTCCATCATCCCAAGTCAATTCAAACACTCGGTCCAAATCTCCTGTAATGAGGGACTGTTGAGACACGAACACTACACATCCGTCTTAAGTCTCAAGTCTCAAGTTTAGAGTGCTGGCATAACTTTAAATATTAAACAACCTTTTCAGCCTCTGATTATTGTCACTCACTGCAGTAGGCATATGTCGTATTATCTGGTCTGCATTGGTTCTCCTTTTCAGACAAAAGCACCCCCTTTTCCTTAGGTAATTACCCTTTGTGCCAGTTCATACAGTTCTGGGGTATCTGGAGAGATAATGGCCACCCAAGTAGGACCATCTGAGACCTTCCCTAGATTTTGTTATTGGACACTGAGCGAAGACAGCCTTTTTCTTTGAAAGTCACTCTCTGTGCCTTTATAAAGCCTGGAGCTCTCTCTGCAGACTTGCCCACCATACACCCAAGCCCTGGCCATTTGAAAAGATAAATAGAGCCCTGATGACATCAGCTAAATCCTTGGATCCAGTCATGCCTGAGGCCAGTTCAACCTCTGTGCTTCCAACTTACATTCTTCCAACTACACTTTACATTATAAGACTTTTTGTAACTTAGAGTCTTTCCTGTGGCATGCACATTTTTATTCCCCAGATCCCACTTTGAGACTCCTTAATTTATTACTCAACATTTCTCCTACCCAGAAGGCCGGGTTGAAAACTTTCTTCCCACACACCTAAATACAGAACATTGGTCTTTTCTTCTCTTGGGTACAGATCCAGCCAATTTTATTTCATGATAAAAGTGCTTGCCTTACCAATGTAGCTGCTATCCTCAGGGATCTGTCTCCCTGGAAAGTTCTAGTGAAACTTTCTTCTCATTAAGGCACTGGGTTCTTGTTTTACTTCCCTAATACAACTGTCTTTAATTCTACTGTCTAGGTTTTCCCTTCTACTACTTACTTGGCTGGTCTTACTTCCTTTTTTCCTTTCCTACCTTTTCTTTTAATGCTTTCTTAGATCAGGGGTTATTAACAAAGTCCATAGACTATCCATTAATGGACTTTGGGGATTTCTCAAAGTCTCTTAAAATTGTATGCAAGTTTTGCATGAATATACATATGTACACGTATTAGTTATCAATCACTGTGTAACAAATTACCCCATAAATTAACAGCTTTAAACAACAAAAATTAATTATCTAACAGTTTCTGTGGATCAGAAATCCAGACACGGATTAGGTGGGTGCTTCTGCCTCTCAATGTGCAATAATCAGGGTGTTGGTCAGGGATCTTTGTCACACCCAAAGACCCCAGTAAAGGAAAATACAGTTCCAAGCCTACTCATAAGGTGGTTGCCAGGATTTAGCTTCTCATGGATGTTGCCTAGGGACCTACCAGTTCTTTGCCACTGAGTCTTTCAAAGAGCAACTCACAACATGGCAGCTAGCTTTCCTTGGAACCGACCGGGGACAAAGAGAGAGCGAGCAAGACAGATGTCACAGCCTCTTTGTAATCCAATCTCAGTAGTGACATCCCATCCCTTCTGCTGTATTCAAAAGCGAGTCGCTGGGTTTAGCCCACACTCAAGCCCACACTCGTTAGGGGTTGGTCCGTCATCTTACAGGCTGTGTGCCAAAACATATGGTGAAGAGGAAGATGAGCCATACCTTTCATCGTATCTTTTACTTCTGAATTAATGTTTGTATTTTCTTTGTTTCTGTTCCAAGCATTGGTTTTACCCAAAGTCTTACACATTTTCACAAATTACCAGAAATCGCTTCTCTGCCTCTCTGCAACAGGCTGGAGTTTGTCCCCTCTTACAACAGTCTCTCTACAATAGTTTTTGTATCTCCTTCCCTCAAAATGTTTATGATTCAAGATCCTATGTTGTCACATCCCCATTACACACACACACACACACACACACATCCATCTTAGTCCATTGTCAGTTGTGAGAAGTGGAGTGTTTTGATCATACAGGATAAGAATCTTGTCTTGTAGAACACTGGTTCTCATACTTTTTAGGCTCAGAGCCCTTTCCAGTCCTGAAAATTATTGAGGACTCTAAAGAGCTTTTGTTTATGTAGGTTACATTCACTGACATGTGCTGTGTTAGACATGAAAACTGAGATATTTTTAAAATATGCATTTACTCTTTTAAAAATAATATACCTGTTAGATGCAAACAAATGTTTTTATGAAAAGTAAAAATATTGTTTTTTTTCTAAAACAAAAAAATATTAATAACTGACAATGTTTTACACGTTTAGAAATCTCTTTAATGTTCAACTTAATAGAAGACAGTTGGATTCTTATCTGCTTTTAACTTCATAAGTATGTAGTTTTGGTGCAAGTATATGTCACTGTAAAAAAGAGAAATATTTTATTAGCCTTTTTATGTAACTGTAGATATTTTAAATTGATACTACACCAAAATTTGACAATGGTGGTTTCTTAAAGATTGCAGAATATAATCTGAAACCATAACAATGACTTCTTTTCACATTCTGTTACATTAAAATCCACTGGTCTATCTCATACTTAAAATGGATCTTTTACCTAATGCATGATTTGTAACATATCATGCACTGGTCATTTATTGATTCACTGAGATACGCAGATCTCCAAATGTTGACAGATTTTGTTATTAAATATCAAGAACTCACATGCATAAATATCATAGCCGATCTCATCGTGAGCCTTTAGGTATTTACTGGGAAGTAGCCATGCTGCTTCACAATGTTTGACACAAGGTTTCCAAAATTCTAATTTTCACTTGAAAGCTCAAGTTTTATCATTGGCTATAAATACTACTAGTTATTCTCTTTGAAGTAACAGGCCCACTTCATCCATTTTTGAGAAAATATTTGCCAAATACCCAGTCTAAATAACCATTGTTTGTCTGTCAGTTGCTTTTTCAAATAAAATAGTGTTCCATGGAAAAAAGGAGGTAATTCAACTCCTTGCTTTTCCTTGAGACATCCATTGAACTTTGGCACACCGCAGAATGTTTGAATCACCCATCCCATTTCATCACACAGAACACTAAAAAGATGTAAAGTGTTGAGATTTAATGAAATTAATCATTTCTACTGCTTTATCAAGATCACTTTTTTAAAAGATGTAATTTTTTGAGAGGGAGAGAGTGAGCAAGAGAGAGAAAGCACAAGCAGGGGGAGGAGCAGAGGGAGAGGGAGAGGCAGACTCCCTGCTGAGTAGGGATGCCCACATGGGGCTCGGTCCCAGGACTTCGGGATCATGACCTGAGCCAAAGGCAGACACTCAACCAACTGAGCCACCCAGGCGCCCCTCAAGGTCACTTTTGACCAACACTGGCTTTTCTTTTTTTCTGTTCAGTGTGGTAAAGTATACGACCACCACTAATGCAGTCTGCTGCCAATGCCTGGAACCATCCTAAGACGCCAGCATTCTACCCACCATGTTGATGCTTTTCCATCAATAGCAGAAATGTCAACACTTGAAAAAGGCAAATGACACCTTAGTATTATTTTGAAAACAGTTTTGACTTCATGGGCACATTGAATGTGTCCTGGGGACCCCCGGGGGCCCCTGACTATACCTTGAAAACCATTGTAATAGACTGTTTTATATATCTAATACTTAGTATTACACTGGGGGAGCAGAATTTGATATATTATGTGCTCACTTCTGCTTATCTAGATCTGATGGGAGAAGAGACCTCTAATAAAATTACTTTTGATTTATTGAGTATGAACCATCCAATATTTCCCAAATGTCACTAATTCACAAGTTTTGCCAGAGAAATATAGTCATTTCTTAAACTTAAATATTTTAAAAGGCCTTTTATCAAGCTGGAAATGAGTACCACAAATGGAAGAAATGTATCAATACCCCTAAAATAAATATATAACAACTCAAATCTTTAAAGAATTGTTCATCGAGTGTGCTACCTAAAATCATTCCAGGTACCACCGTCGACAGCTCATGGACACTTTTAGCAAGACTGCAACCATCTCTCCCTACCTTTGAGCTCATTCGCTTTGCCAAATTCTGTTGTGTGCAAATTTATTTCCATGTTTCTTTTAGATTCTTCTATCTATCTACAGATTGCAAGTCACTCCTGTTGGGAATAATTAGAAAAGAGGAAACTGGGGCATTGGGAAACACAAAGGGGAGGTAAAGCAAATGGCAGCGAAGAAATAGAAGTTTGGGCATGAAGCTCTGGGAGGGGTAAAGGGAGAGGAGGAGAGAGAGACCAGAGCCCCTGCATTGCCCTCCAGGATCTGGGGAGGCAGGGAAATGACGTGAGTGTAAAAGGGACTAGTAGATGTTCTTCGGTGTGACCAGTGTGGGGCTCTGGCATCAGAAACAAAAATGCCTACCTGGCTGTGTTAACTAAGACTTGCCGCAAAAACTTTCCACTTGAAATATCCAAGTACTTTCGTGTCTATGAGACCGAGGCAGGATACGGAACACAGGCATCACCAAGTCTAAGTTATACGAACAGAGAAGCTTCGTGGCGGCTGCCTAGCTCAGTTGGAGGAGTGCATGACTCTTGATCTCGGGGTTGTGAGTTCGAGCTCCTCACTGGGTGTAGAGATTATTTAAACAAATGAAACTTTTAAAAAAAGAAAGAAAAAAGAAAAGCATTGAGCATTTGGAGGAAAGGAGCATACCAGCACCCATGAATGCACACATACACATTGTCTCTTACTATATTTTCTGCAACGAATCCAAATAAATTTGAAAGCCTCTTGTAACTGTGGGGAGAAGAGATCATGAAAAGTCTTCATTTAGCAAAAGAATGTAATGGAAATTAACACTATGTCTATTATAACCCACGGAGGTTGTGGAAATGCCTTACCTATTCTTATTTCTTCTGTTATCTTTATTGCTTTGTGCTAGCAAACATGTTATAAAGTATTTATGAAGCCTTTTACTGGTTCACTTGTTACCTTGGTTCTTAAAAACTATCTTTGCCATAAGGCAGTGTTTTCAAGGTTGAATGGAATACGTTAGGTGTCATGGGTGGGAAAGGACTTGAGCCCCTCACCCTTCCTTCTGCAAGAACATCTCTGCTTTGACCTACTTGCACATCAGTCTTCTCCCAAAGATTTTATCTGAGGATTGGGCTCTGGTGCTATAAAAGAAAAAGAAATGTTTAAGTACGAAAGCCAAGGTCATAAAGTCTAACGTCCCTCGACAGGAATTCTCCTTCCAACTTTCAATAAAATGACTAAATGTTACAATGCCAAAATAATATGCAAAATAACATGAACAAGCACATCATAAAAGAGAACGCCCACATAGCCAATAGGCATATAAAAAAGTGTTTGACTTCTTTAGATATCAGGAAGATGCAAATCAAAACCATAAAAGATGCTGTTGCATACCCACCAGAATAGCTAAATTTACAAGATGATGATATGAAGGTGTTGGCAAAAAAAAAAAAGGAAAACTGGAACTTTCACTGAATGTTGGTGGGTGTGCAAATTGGTATAACCAATCAGAAAACCAGCAATATCTACTAAAACTGAAAATGCGCATACTGTGCAATCCTGCATTCAGACTCCTAGGTACATACTCAATGCAGGGGCATCAAAGACATTCAAGAATGTTTTTAACAGCACCATTGTTAATAGGTAAGAACTAGAGACAAAACAAATGCCACCACCAAGATAGACAATTAAATAGCAGCACATTTAGGGGCCCCGGGGTGGCTCAGTTGGTTGAGCATCTTACTCCTGATTTTGGCTCAGGTCATGATCTCAGGGTCGTGGGATCGAGCCCCGCTTTGGGTTCTGTGCTCAGCAGGGAGTCTGCTGGAGATTCTCTCTCTCTCTCTCTCCCTCTGCTCCCCTTTATCTCTCTCTCTCTCTAAAATAAATAAGTAAATCTTTAAAAAAAAAATAAAATAAATGGCATATTTCTATAATGGAAAACCATACAGCAGAGAAAAGGAATAGCTACTGCTAGATATAATAGCATGGATGAAAAGAAGCCAAGGACAAAAGAGAGTATACTCTACAATTTCATTTATACAATGCTCCACAAATAGGCAAAACTAATCTATAACAATGGGAGTCAAGACAAGAATTAGGGGAAGCAAATGGGGGAGTTCCAAGGCAGCGGGGAGGCTTCTGGTATACCACCAGTGTTCTATTTCCCGATCTGGGGGGTGTCACTCAAGTTCCCTTTGTGAAAATTAATCAAGTTATATACACATGATTTGTGCACACAATTTTATTTCAATAAGAAATTTACTTGTAGAAAAGAATAATATGTAGTTTAATTTTTAATTATGTAGAATTTTAGGATCCCCTAGTGTCTCGGTATTTCTGTAAGCCCCTCCCCCTTTCAGTTTTATTTTCTAGATTCTGAACCGATTAAAATTTTGCTTGCTTTCTTTCAAAAAGTTCCATTAAAATGGATTTTTTTACTCTAAAAGCAGAAGAGCTTGCTCTCCTCATTCTTGTACACCTGCCCTAGAAAGATGAATTGATAAACTAATTGAATACATGGGTTTTGAGCACCTCCATGGGCCAGGCAATGTGCTTGGCTCTGGAAATGGGCAAATGAAAGGAACAGACACAGTTCTGGCCAAGGGGGAGTTCACTCTCTAACAAGAGAAATCCACAGGTAAAGCAGAGAGTGTGTTAAGTGCCATCAGGATGCTGGGGGGGGTGGGTTGTCACACTGCAGGGTAGATGTCTCTTCTCACATCTGTGGGACCATATTTTTCTTCCCTATTTTGGACGGTGGGTTGCACTTACAGTTAGTACCACAGAGCGTGACGACTCACAATTGTTCTCTAATTGTTTCCTCCTGTTAACCTATCACCCCAAATTGTGTATAGGGAATTGGTCTGACTCTGTATCTCCGGTTGGACTTAATTCTGGGCAAGAATTAGACCCTGTAAGAGGTGGCAGGAGGAGCTGGGGAGGGATGTCTATCAAGAAAGAGAATTTTCAGGAGAAAAGATGGGGGTGGGTGGCGTGGCTGAGACTCAAGCAGGAGCCGAAGCACCCCTTGCTGAAGGGAAGTCAGAGGGCAGGAGCCTGAGGATGGTGGCAGGTGGTCGTCTCCCAGAGCTTGGGTGTCCAGGCACTCAGAACCTTCTAGAACCAACTACCTGGCTGAATTACAACAAGGAAAAAAAACCAAAAAAACAACTCTGATTTAAAATTTCTACGGTGGAAGCCAGGATATGTTTGAGGATAGAAGAGGATCGCTCCAAAAAAAGGTCCCTACAGCATTAGAAACTTCCTTGACAACTCGTCTGCTGCGGCTAACACCTTGACATCCTCCTACCACAGGGATTTAAGAGATGGTGCAGGGCTCACCTGATAAGATTCATATAAGGAACTTGCACAATGCCAAGATTCCCAGCAGCAAAACACTAACAACTTAGGATCCAAGAGAGAGAAAAATGGTGGTGTGGGAGGGAGGGGACAGAGGGAGGGCGGGAGGGATTGCTTTCCATGGCCAGAAGGCACAGAGACGCTGAGAGACAAAGGGATGGGTGCAGTGGTCAGAGGCCAAAAGGACGCTGCCTTCATTTCTCAAATTACCAGAGAATGAGCCTGATTCCAACTCTCCATCTGGTAACCTAACTAGAACATTCTATAACCAGCAGGGCCCCCATCAAGCTGGGATTGTTGTGGCTATTATTATTATGTATTATGTTTTGATATTCAAATATCTCCATTATGCAGCCAATCCCCTTAAATGCCACATTCTATATAAATGCTTTCCAGAATAGCCTGTCTCGTTTTCAGAGTTTATCAACTAATTATATAGTACCCCAGGTCCACCTACCTCTTTACCATGATATTCAAGGCAATTAAATAACAAACAAAACTCTGGGCATCATTTTTTAATTCCTATATAATGGGAGTCAAAAAAATGTAAGTACCTCCAAAGATTCACAGGGTTGTGCTTCCTGCCTTTGCATTGATTCTCCGTGGCCGAGCTGCATGAACCCTGGTCCCCTAACAAGCATTAACACGCCACGGAGTATGGGTTCCCGGGTAGCAGACTAACTCCATTTTCCAGTTCCGGAGCCTGCAGCCTCAAGACCCCTTCTCATTCCAGACGCTCATGCTCCCATCAGCTTCCTATGGCAGGATCTGTATTTATAATTCATGCTTCTCCTTTGGTTTCCTTTCCAGGTCTCTCCGGGCTGGCGCTTAAACAAAATCTCTGCCCACATCAAGCCCATGTTAGTCCTTCCTCAATTAATAATTAATAGTAATGATGATAATCACAAGCAAGTTTTTGAAAGAGTTTATCTTCTGTCATGTACCGAAGGGTCAGGTCTTTCGTGGCTTTGGGGGGGTACAATTGAGGCGCACACACACACACATCCCCGAGAAACATCGGTAGCTAAGTTTTACGTTGCAGTTAACAAAACAGCCCTGGGAGCCCACAGTGGAAATGGGAGGGGGGGGTTGTTTCTGTTTTTGTTTTTGTTTTGCCACCAGAAGCCAACTCGCCCTTCATGTGGCAACAATATTACATTTTGCTATGAGGGAAGGCTCTCCCCCATGTCTACCCTAACACTCAGCTTTTGTCCTCATTTGGATCTGAGTCTACGGTCAGGCTACAGGGATAGAAAATACCCCCCAGATGAAGCCAGCAAGTCTAGTCTACATCCTTGCTACTCAAAATGTCATCCTTGGATCAGCAGCAGCAACAGGACCTGGGTGGTTATTAGAAATGCAGAATCAGGGGCGCCTGGGTGGCTCAGTCGGTTAAGTGGCTGCCTTTGGCTCAGGTCATGATCCCAGGGTCCTGGGATCCAGCCCTGCATGGGGCTCCCTGCTCAGCGGAGAGCCTGCTTCTCTCTCTTTTTTCCTCTGCCTGCCATTCTGCCTACTTGTGCTCTCTGTCAAATAAAAAATATATATATATTAAAAAAAAAAAAGAAATGCAGAATCATAGGTCCCACCTGAGACCTTCTGAGCCAGCATACATCTTTGACAAAAGTCCCAGGTGATTCACATGTACGTTAAACTTTGAGGGCAGGGATCAAAGCCCCCTTCATAGTAGTTGTCCCAGAGATGACAAAATAGGCCAATTAGGACCAAGGGGATCTAATTCCCAGACGTCTATGTTAGCGGACAGGGAAGCAGATCTTCACAGTGGTTGAATTTGAACCTGGAAGTTGTCCTTTGCAGTCGCAAGCAGGAAATGGAAAGCCTGCATGAAAATCGAGTCCACACAGAGGAAGAGAACCAACTAGACCCTCAATTACATCACGGAGCCTCTGTGCTCACCTGTACCTAAAGCCACATCTGTAATGAGACTGTTCAGATACCTGAAATGCATACTGCCCCTTTTCTAATGAAGGAAACACAAATTTGGCTTTCTGTCACTTACAACCAAAAGAATCCTAAATGATTCCAGACCTCACGAACTCTCCAAAAGAATGTATCCCCTAAACCATGAGAGCAGACACTTTCTGACATCCTAAAGGCAGGTCTAAGCTAGTTGTTTCGAAGCTGTTCTTACATCTCCCAGGTTAGGATTTTAAAATACGCACCACCTCAGCAGGGGGAAAAACCCACAGGCCAAAGGGTACCAAATTGCTTAAAGGTTTCCTTTCTGCTTTTAATATATTAGATATGACCCTTGCTTCCCCTCTTTTTCTTAGAGATGAAAGACTTCTTGGAAATTCCATGCACGCAGCTGTCATTTGGAAATGACAGCCAGCCTGGAGAAGGTTAATGCTCTCATCAAAAATGCCCATCCTCTGCATTGGTTAAATGGATCATTCTGGTTCGCCTGACTGCTTGTCCTTTCTCCAGGTAGCCCCCACATGTCAATGAAGTGTTGTTACAATTTCACTGTCTTCGCCCAAGTGCGGTGAGCACCCACATTTTCTTGGGGGTTCCAGGTTGAATAAAACCCAACCACAGATCTGCCAAGCACATGCCAATGAAAGCAGATCCGGGCACCCGTCCCAGGTTGTTTTCTACTTCCACAGGAGCGAAGAAAAAGGGGCTATCGTGGAGCATTTGATCCCAAACATGAAGGGCGCAACTGCTTGCTTCCACTCCATTGCATTTCCAGCCTTGCCAACGTTTCTCAAAGAGAAGCCCATGTACCACGTGTCTTGGAATTGCCCAGGGTACGCCTTTCAACTGTGAGTCCTGGGATCCAGGACTCGTCCAGATTGTCTGAGCCCCACGTTCATTATTTCAATGGAGTTGGAATTGATGCACTTAATAAAGGGCCCTTCTACCTCTGAAATTCAACAACTCTGTCAAGCAAGAAGGATCATGGCATCTCTGAGAGGCAAGTGGGAATAGGGCATGGTTAACACGATGAGGAAGGAGCTTGCCAGGATGGGAAGAGGGACAGTAGTCTTGACTCAACTCTACAGATGAGTGATTCGGGGAGCTAATCAAGCTGGCCTCTCAGTGAATGAAAATACAAGGAGCCAGTGGTTTGATGGGATGTTGAAGAATGCGTGTGGACCTGGAAAAAAAAAAAAGTAAAAGCGACTGTAAATAGGAAGGAGAGGCATCAAGGCGGCTCCTGTGGTCAGCCCCTTCCCTCACCAAAGTACAGACACTCCCGGGGGGGAAAATATCCAAGCATCTCCCGGGACAGCGTGAGCAGGGAGGGGCTAGGAGGCATCTTCAAATGTCGTTGACTCTAAAACCTACTGACAGACTGCCCAAAATGTTTGGGGGCACTCTTTTTGTATTTGGGGTGAATTCCCTGCCATTATGAGTTTCACAATTAGATTTGTTGCTCCAATATCCTGGAACAACTTAACCATCTACCTGGGCCAGCGTAAATAGCTCAGAGCCCCAAAACTGATTTATTCTGTCAAAAGAGGTGTCATCAGCTCATTTCTGCTTTCTTCTTGGCAGAGAGCTGCTCTGAGAAATGGCCGGAGTGCACACAATGGGAACACGTTCATCTGTCTCCCTAAGAACAGGGAGGAACTGGTCTGTTCCACGTACAGCAAGCAGCTCGTTACTGTGCCCGTAGTGGCCAGATGAGAACCAGAGAGACGTGTTTTTCCACTCTCTGCAAATCCCAGGAGAACAGTGTTCTAGTATCCTCTTACTGCTGTAACTAATCTCCGCAAACTTCGTGACTTACGAACAACAGGAATGTATTCGCTCATCGCTTGTTCCTCTTGTTATTTATTGTTCTCTTGTTTATTACCAATCCACAGGACCAAAAGTCTGAAAGGAATCTTGTGGGGCTAACATGCTAACATCAAGGTGTTGTCAGGGCTCGGTCCATCTGGAGGCTCCAGGGGAGAGTCTTGCTTGCCTCTTCCCGCTGCCGGTGGCTGCCAGCATTCCTTGGCTTGTGGCCGCCCCACTCCAGTCTCTGCTGCTGTCGTCATACCGACTTCCCTCCCACGGTCAAGTGTCTCTCTCTACCTCCCTCTTATAAGGACACTTGTTATCATGTTTAGGGCCCTCCCGGACGATCCAGGACAATCCCCCCGGCCCCCATCTCAAGGTCTTTAATGTAATCACATCTTAATAATTCTGCCAGGTTAGAACATGTTGGGGGTCATCATCCAGCCTGTCACACCAGGTTTGAGATGAGTGACTTCTGCAGAAGGGGCAGGGCAAGCATCACGTCCATTCCTGGGAAGCAGCCAGAAACCCGAGAGCTTGCCCCACTTCCATCTCAAAGAGCACCTTTGGGCAGTACGCTGGCTCCGACTCACCTCACAGAGCTGGAGCCTCTAAAACCCTCAGAGTCACGTCCGTGAAGGAGACAGTGGTTGCAGCTCGACTCCAAGAAGCGGAGACAGGAAGGAATCCACAACCCCCGACCTCCTCCTTCACTCACACTGTCCCGTCTGTTGTGGACGCATCTGACATGGGTGAAAGACATCAGTCCACTCTCTGAATCAGTAGAGGACACTCCCAAAGCAGAAAGAGTTGACTCCGAATTTCTCCTGCTGCTGTTCCATCTCAGAAGACAGCAGTACCAGGAAGGGGGGCAAAAGGGGGTAAAATCTACTTTACAAGTTTTCAGTGGCTGCCGAGAGATGCGTCCTTCCGTGTGCATGAAAGAGATGGTTTGAGACAGCCTGACTTTGTGGTCGTGGCAGGCATTTGACTATGGGGCTTTATGGCTTTTTATGTTTGCCTGGGAGAAGACTTCTTTGTAAATCAATGACATTAGCCATATGAAAAAATGACTGATTCTTTGAACTGAATTCCCACAAAGTCAAACAGAGTCTAGTCTAAACACATTTTCTGAAGTTCTGACATCACTTCATGACTCTACACCAGGCTGAAAACTTCAGCTGGTATTCAGACAGACCCTTCCTTGCTGCCTGGCTGGCTCAAAACCACAGGTCAACATGTGGAATGAGACCGTTTACAAAGTCGCCCAGGATGCACTTCCTAAGTCCCCAACATGTCCCAGTTCACACGTCACTGCCCCCAGGTCCTCAGGCTCTGGAATGCTTTGCTTCCAAATACTTGACTGCAGAGGAGCTTCCAGCCAAGGATTATAGATTACACTGAGCACCAACAGCCCATTGCCTACCCCTTCTTTCCCCGCTCTGCCTGACCTAGCCTCCCCTGCAAGCACTCGTCTCTCCTCTCCTTCTTCTCCTGTCTCCTGGGAAGCTAACCCTCGCTTTAACCTTTCTATCTTCTATTCTAGATCCTTCTCCCTCAGCAAAAACTTCTGGTCCTGGGATCTCTACTTGCACATCAAAAAGCCTTACTTTGCACCAGAATCCCACCCTATGGAATCCCAGAGTTGAGATCATTTTTATCAGCAGCTTTTGGACATTCAAATATTTGGGCAGAGTTAGACGAGGAAAAGCCCAGGAGTAACATAATCACTTTGAGGTGGTGACAACGAAAAAAAGCAGATCTATTTGGTTGAAGAGGAGCCATGGATTTCCAGCAAGACCAGCTTCAGCTAAAGGCACACAAGCAATCCTATAATTTATAACGCATAGAAGGCCAATATGAGGAGAGTGATTTGGAGAAATGAAATCCACCCTTCAAACCTCCTTGACCTTAAGCACGAAATCCCTTCAGAAAGGCCCAGAAGTCCAAAAGGCAGACAGTATGGTTATTTTTTTTTTTTTAAGCCCATAAATGTGCTTTACCTGCCAGCAGAGCTGTTAGAATTTAATAGGCTCCATACCAATGCCCAAGTGTTTTGGAAACACCTATTACAAGGGGTGTTTTCAAAACTGACTTCGCTTCAACTGAAGGCAGGGGTAATCAACCCCTCAGAGAAATGGGAAATTAACTGCATGGATCTGGCTTCAGTGATGTGAACTTGGAGGCTCTGAGCTGTCGTCGTCATCTGATGGAACTCGATCTGCACAGGCCTGTTGGTTCTGCACAAAGAGGAACCTTGTTCGGGCTTCCACACAGCACCATTAAGTCATGACTTGGGTCACTCTGGGCCCCAGTGCAGTCCCATGACCTAGTCCCCCCCACCGCACCCCATTTATATTCCGAGCGGCATATGGAGGCACCTGGTCCTCACCCGCACGCATGTCGGGGCCTTGGGGCCAACATTGAACACTCGCAGCAAACTTGTAGGTATTTATTGTTGTTATTGTTCCAATTTACAAACAAGGAAGGGGAGGCTCAGAGAACTTCAGTCCCTTGCCTAATCACAGAAAGTAGCCCAGTTGGGGCCGGAGCCCAGGGCCATCTGCCTCGGGAGACATAACAACCAAGCAATGTTCCCTCCTGTCTGAGGATGCTTGCGCTGCCGGATGGCTGGGCACTGGCCCGCAGCTGGTCCTCCGATTCTTGTCGTTGTTTAAGAAGTACTGATTAACTTTGGTTGTTCGGTTGCAATTTCTCTCTCCAGAATTTGTCTTTTCTGTACCATTTCTGCACTACAAACTTTTTCTTTCTTCCTTTCTTTCTTTCTTTCTTTTCTTTCTTTCTTCCTTCCTTCCTTCCTTCCCCCTTCCTTCCTTCCTTCCTTCCTTCCTCCTGCCTTCCTTCCTTCTTTCCTTTCCTTCTTTCTTTCTCTTTCTTTCTCTCTTTTCTTTTTCTTTCTTTTTTTCTTTCTTTCTTTCTTTCTTTTCTTTCTTTCTTCCTTCCTCCTTCCTTCCCCCTTCCTTGCTTCCTCCTTCCTTCCTTCCTTCCTTCTTTCCTTTCCTTCTTTCTTTCTCTTTCTTTCTCTCTTTTTTTTCTTTCTTTCTTTCTGTCTTTCTTTCTTTCTCTCCTTTCTTTCTTTCTGTCTTTCTTTCTTTCTCTCCTTTCTTTCTTTCTTTCTTCTTTCTCTCTTTCTTTCTCTCCTTCCTCTCTCTTTCTCTTTCTCTCCTCTCTCTCTCTCTTCTTCTCCCTGCAATACCACTTGCTCTCATTCTTACTATCCTCACTGGAGACGACTCTCAGGTCATTGGGTGAAGCATTTACGCAGAAATAAGTCCAATGTTTAGAGGATGAAATAGAACAAAGATCCCAGTGACTTTTGCTTCTTTGTTTGCCTTCTTGCCTATTTGGGTTGTTTGTTTGTTTGTTTTTGCATCCAGTATCTTTTTTCAGCCTCCCCCAAACCCCATGAGTTTCGACTATTATTACCTCATTTTACAGATGAGGAAGCCAAAGATCCAAGACATTAAGTCATTGGTCCAAGTTTACCTGATTAAGTGGCAGAGATGGGATTTAATCCCATTCTGTGTGACTTCACCACTCTATTCCTTCACGTCTGCAGTTCTTTCTGGCTCCCAGAAGAGGAGAGCGGGGCGTGCACCCCTCCCTGACCCAGTGGCCCGCACATGACCTTGATGCCGCGTGCTCGTGCCCTGGCTCCCCCTGGCCGGCTGCTGGGTGTCACGGGGTCTTAGCCCACTTGGCCGTCTCTGTGGGACGGTTCCAGAGCATGCTGGAAGCCTCTGCCCAGCAGGCTGGGCAGTTCAGAAATACAGCTCTCCCTAATTGCAGTGATATAGGCCCGCAGCTAATTTACAGCAGACATCGGGAGACTTGGGATGCACGTGCTGGCCAGCGAATCAGGGCATCCATCCACCATAGGCCTGGCAAACTTAGCCACATCTCCTGTGCTCCGTGGCTTGGCTGCCCTAAGACTAAGGAAGGACCCTCGCCCTATGGATGAATGAGCTTCACAAGGCCGGCCAGGCAAAGTAAAATGCCAAATGCTTACACAGAGGACAGCTGGGTGGCAGGCTCTACAGCCTCTTCTCTCCAACGCAAAGGAAACCCAGAGCATGTTTACCCCAGACCAGGGGTCATGAGGGCTGCGTGGCCAAACCTCAGGCTTCCAAAGGCCTCTGTGATTCATCTGGGACTTACGTCCGAGTGAATATAATGACACTAACTGACATGATTGGAATAAATAGCAGTAGTCAAACAACTTGAAATTTATATCTCGTTACAAGGCCACACTACTTTTGGTATATAACAAATGCGTATTTTTAATACACCCTACGCTTATCTTATTTATAATGCAACGCCACATCATGGTCTTTTTGTGATAAGAGCGTTCATTTGTTATCAGGGGTCAGCAAACTTTTTCTGTAAGGGCTAATTAGCAAACGTTTCAGGCTTTGTGGGCACATAGAGTCTCTGTGGCATATTCTTCTTTGTTTTTTTGCATTGCTTTTTATGACCCTTTTAAAATGTAGAAACCATTCCTAGCTCACAGGCTGTTCAAAAACAGGCTGCAGGCCAGATTTGGCCTGCAAACCGTAGTTTGCCATTCCCTAATTTCAGACATATAAAATATATTACAACTATTTTATTATCGCTTCATTTTTTTTTTTACTGGTCGCCTCGAAAACTTGTATAAGTGGCTGGAGTTGAGGCCTGGCAGATCCCAGCCAGACTTCCTGAAGAAAGGCCCATAGTCTATTCTTCCTGTCCTGCTCAATGCTTTCCGCACACTCCATGGAAACATGAAGTCATCAGCAGGAGGAAGATTTGGGGATGGGCATAACAAACATTAAACTGTGAGTTTTATTGTTGCCTTTGGATGGATCTTTGGAAGGCCTCCACCTCTCCACTTTAAGTCACCCCATCTGTGCAATGGGTACATTAACCTTGGCATGGACCCTGGGCAGGATAGCCAATAGGTTACTTGTGTTCCTGTGGTCTGGCACACTCTGCTCAGCAACAACAAGCTTTTAGGTCATTTCTACTCTGTGGCTTTTCAGTGGAGGCCTTCACTATTTGCTTTGGCAACAGTGGGAAATGTGGATGGGAAGGTGAGTAATCCTGAGTCAGCAAAATAGCTCAGAGTCAGGAATGGCCTCAGTTCTCTGACTCCTGTCCCACTGTTCTGCTCCTCGTGCACAGACCTGAGGTGAACTTTGACCATACCTGGCTCCCCTCTGCACTGACCCCTCTCCTCTAAACACACCAAGGGCATTGGAACCAACCCCAACACCCGGTTGATCAGAAATCCTGGAGGGCCTTGCTCAGTCTGCCACAGCCCCTCCGTCCTCAGGGATGCAGCAAGCAACCTACAGAGCTGGGGTGCCCACCCAGGAGCCAGCAAACCTGGGTTCGAGTCCCCGCCCCCCAACTCATCAACCTATGACTTTAGGATAATTCTCAATCCCTCTGAACCTGATGAGATAAAATGAGGGCTCTGAACTAAATGATCTCTAAGGAACTTCGGCCTCTAACTTTCTAATTCCCGCTAAGCCAACTCACCTCAACCCACCCCCAGGAGATGTCCTCATATTACATCAGTTATTTCTGCCCATCTGGGTCTTCAACCTCCCTCTCTATCTGTCCCCTCTCCTTAGTGTGGAAATGCATCCCAGTGGCCCCATTCTTAAACCACCAGCACAAACCCCACTAGATCCTGCCTCCCCCTCTAGCTGATGGTCAAGAGCCATCTCTAGCTGTCCTGGCAAGTAGTATGCTCCTGGAGCCCAAGGGAACTTTCCTCTGCTATGGCACAGAGCCCTCCGAGAAGCAGTCCCTAAAAAGTCTGCTTCTCAATCCAGCTCACCCTAGCCCATGCTGAGAAATGTAACCGGAGGACCCCGGTGTTCCTCATTTCTGCATCTCAGAACATGCCGCGGTGCTTGGCACATAGCAGACTCCTTGTCACATGTTCTGAGTTATACGAAAAAGCACCAAGGAAAGAAGAAGGAATAATCACTTCTGGAAAACCACACCCTCCCCCTGCTTGGAAAAAAACTGGATCTTGCAAAAGCGTCGTGCTTGATTCCCCCCAGTGAATGGGGCTCTGTAGTTTTAATCTATTGGACTCTTGATTGCCAGCCTAGAATGCAGAGCATGATGGAAAAGAAGGCTTAAATGGTTCTTGTATTTTCTGGCCATGGTTTCCTCTTTCTCCTCCGTCTTAAAAAATTAATAATAATAATAATAATAATAATAATAAGGGGGGCAATTAAAAGGCTGAGATTTTAAACCTCCCCAGAGGTCAAACAAATTGCATTTTTGCTACAAAAGGAGGGGGAAAGGAGGGGCAGATGGTAAATCGGTTGCAGAGGCCCTTCCGGTGATGTCTTTCTGGGGGGGGGGGGGTCCCCAGCTGCCGCACAGGGCCAGCCCCTCCGGTGGGCAGATCCGATCGCAAATAGAGAAACAAGACGTGCCAGCAGGAGCCTCACCAGCTGGGAAATTATTTCCTAATAAAACTACAAAGGGAAGGACGATAACTGGGCACTGCTGACAAGTATTGTTGTCTTGTATCAAAATCTCTTTATAAACCTGTTTGAAGAACAGAGCTGGCTTCTCTTTGAAGTCCCAGTTCAAAGCCGTTGACTTGCAGGGTTTGCTGTGCGGCAGTGGGGGACGGCAAGGGAAAGAGGTCAGGGGGAATGGAGCCAAACTCAGTGCAAATTCAGAGCTTCGACACTCTAGGACAGAGTTTCGGGGTGACATGTCCGGTGGAGCTCCTCATTATTAATAATGCCCCCCCACACACACCGAGCACCCCCTCTATACTAGGCGCTGTCTGCAGACCATCGCATTTCTAACAGGACCACCCCAGGAGGTAAGTGCTGTCACCCTCATCTCATAGATGAGGGTCTGGGGGCTGGATTCTCAGCCCTTAGTCTGACCCCAAACCCGCTCACCCTCTGGTCCCTGAAAGTCTGGCCTTCCGTGGCAGGTGGCCACAGGGACCCCAGCGGCCAATTCTAAGACAGCAGCACCAAGCTGCGGGAGCTGGGACTGGGACAGAAAAGGAAAAATAATACCATGGGTTCTGCCTCCCACCAACGTCTCTGTTCAGCCTACACCAGACTTCAACACAGGCCCTGTGGATACAGATGAGGGTCTCCTGCTCCCACGGGAGGGACTGTTTCCCCTCCATTTCCCCACACCCGGTAAAAACCAAGCGCCCAAATGCAGGAACACAGACCCATGCCAGAGGAGAAGAAAATCTACTATTAATAGGTTGAATTGTGTCCCCCACCCCCCACAAAAGAGGGTGAAGTCCTAATCCCCAGGACCTCTGATTACTGCCTTATTTGGAAATAGGGTCTTTGCAGAGGATCAAGGTTAGATGAGGTCCATGGAGTGGGCCCTAACCCAATGACTGGTGTTCTTTTTTTTTTTTTTTAAAGATTTTATTTATTTATTCATGAGAGACACAGAGAGAGGGGCAGAGGGAGAAGCAGGCTCCCAAGGAGCAGAGAGCCCAATGCGGGACTCGATCCCAGGACCCTGGGATCATGATCTGAGCCGAAGGCAGACGCTTAACCATCTGAGCCACCCAGGCGCCCAATGACTGGTGTTCTTGTAAAAGTGGGAAATGTGGACACAGAGACAGGCACACAGAGGGAAGACGAAGTGAAGACACAGGGAGAAGCCCATTACAAGCCCAGGAATGTCCAGGGCCCCCGGAAGCAAGAGAACAACCTGGAACAGATTCTCCCTCCCATCCTCGGAAGGAACCAATCCTGCCGACACCTTAATTTTGGACTTCCAGCCTCCTGACACATTGTTTTTAAGCCACTCCGACTGAAGTACAGTTGACCATTGGACAGCTCCAGGGGTTAGGGGCACCCACCACCCAAGCAGGCAAAAATCTGAATATAACTTTTGACTCACCCTACACGTAACTACCCAAAGGAAACTGTTGACCTTCAGAAGCCTTCCTGATAACAGAAACAGTCGAGTAACATGTATTTTGTATGTTTGATGCATTATATACTTCCTTCTTATAATCAAGTAAGCTAGAAGGGGGAAAATGTTATTAAGGGAATCATAAAGAAGAGAAAATACATTTACAGCATTATACTGCATTTATGGGGAAAAGTCTGCATAGAAGTGGATCCCTGCTGTTCTAACCCGTGTTGTTCAAGGGTCAAGGGTACTTTGTTACGGCAGCCTCGGGAATGAGCACATCTACAACCTTAGAGACACCTGCAAGGTGCAGGAGAAGGACAAACTTCTGACCTTTCTGGAGGCTGCAGAGTGGAGAGTGTTTCCCCGTGGGTACTGCAGCTTGGAGGGGAGGACGATGGAAGGTGTGGAGGAGCGGGCTCACACCCAGAAGGATGACCAAAGTTACGTCCTGACCACAGGTCACCCCCACTTACCAGCTCGCAGTCATGCCTGCGCCCCATCGTGCCCTGAGTTCTCTTTACCCGGATGCTCCTCCTTTCACCTGCCCCCCTCCCTCCCTCTCCTTGTAGCCCCCTCCAAAGGCGGGCTTGTTCTCAAATCAGTGACACTCTTTTTTTTTTAAGATTTTTTATTTATTTATTTGACACAGAGAGAGAGAGCACAAGCAGGGGAACAGCAGAGGGAGAAGCAGAAGCAGGCTCCCCGCTGAGCAGGGAGCCCTATGCGGGGGTTGGGTCCCAGGACCCTGGGATCATGACCTGAGCCGAAGGCAGATGCTTAACTGATTGAGCCACCCAGGCGCCCCTCAGATCAGCGACTTTCTAAGTGGGGGCCCTGGATCAGCTTCAGCTGCAACCCCTGGGAAGCTGTTAGAAATGCAAATTCCTGGGCCCCACCCGAGATGTTCTGCATCTGAAGCTCAGGAGCGGGGCCCAGCAAGCTGCAGCTTAAGGAGACCACAGCATTCTGATATTGGAGAATCACTGTTGAGCCGAAGGTGGCCTGAGCTGGGTGTTGTTTTCCCAAAGATCACACTGACAGCTTGGTAGAGCCAGGAACCAACTGTTTGCCCAGACATGCCTGTCTCATCTAACTCCTTGTTCCAACGGTTGAGGAAGTTAATAAATTGCAGCGGTGGTGTAAGGACAAGACTTTGAGGACCTCTTTAGGGTATCTCCTTGAGGACATACGCAACCCGATAAAAAGCCCAAATTGATTTTACAATACAAGGTCGTGGGTCTTATGATCCTTGGACTGTCAATACTTAGCCCCGGGATGAGCTCGGGGATCTCTCACAAGGGACACACAAGACAAATCAAGTGAGTCCTCTTGTCTCAAGGAGATAAAAGAAGTTTCCATAGTTTGTTCTTCTATCTTTCTGGTATAAATGGGTGTGAAACTCCCCAGACTTGATAGTGCCTTTTGTGGTCCCCCATGTTTGTGCAGCTCGGATGATGCTCACCCTTATGGTGCAATT
This sequence comes from Mirounga leonina, assembly GCF_011800145.1. Taxonomy (NCBI): domain Eukaryota; kingdom Metazoa; phylum Chordata; class Mammalia; order Carnivora; family Phocidae; genus Mirounga; species Mirounga leonina. Next base: position 16,615,394 of record NW_023270709.1, read on the forward strand.
CTGTTCCCATCTTCCACCTTGTAGAAAGGGGAATTTGTTGGCAGGACTGTTACGTTTCCCTAACACACAGGCAATGGTTGGCAAATACTCTGCAGTCCTTCTGCCTCGTCGTCCAAGCCTGTGGGTGGGGTCTGGGTCGGCGAGGGAACAGGTAGAAACAACTATCCTCAATCATCTTTTCTCCAGGGCTAATCCTTCCAAGACCTCACATCAGTCGCAGCGTTGGTCTCCAATGGGCCCCATTTGTGCAGCTCTTCTTTTTACTGCTCACACTATCATGGTCGTCTTCTCTGCCTTGATGGCCCCCGACACATTCCGTCTAGAAACGGGGAGTCATCTGTTTTTATCATGCCCACACCCCCACTTAAAATGGCAGCTCCATGAGCCAGTGATGTGGTCTGTGCTTTGCCATTTTCCCCAAACCTGGACAAGCAAGCTGGAGGCACGCCACCGTCCCCACAAGTCCCCACCTTCCCTCCCTGAACCGTCCATGCCCACCCACTCCATAGAATTGCTACCCGCCCTAAAGACATCCAGTTGCCAGCTCCGTACATCCACGGCTTTCCGACTTATAAAAATATCACGTCACACAGTTTCTCATGAACCTGCTGCCAAGGGAGCAGAGACCACAGCATTGGGGCCGACAGAACGACGTGGCGAGGAGAAGGCAAGGCGTGGAGACGGGCATCTGTAGTCCCCAGCAGGTCTCCCCCTTGGCAGAGAATCTTCGAATCTGCTCTACTTCATGCCATGCAAATGAGGTGCTGATGAGGTCACCGCATTCTGCCGGATTATTATCTCTGACATTTTATTCATAATAATTATAGAGCCTTTCCACCTTCAAAGTGCTTTGCAAACAATAATTAATTAATTAACACTCATAACACCCTGGCGGGGTAGCTTAGTCTTATTAATTTATCTCTACAGTATATTATTATCCACCGTTTCCTCCCTCCCCACAAAAAAGAACGACCGTTGAGCTTCTGGGCTGTTTCTCTTGTCCTTTCGGGGCCAGTCCTCCCCGTTTCCCTACTGAGTCTTCTGCTCTGCTCAGCAATGAGATGCGCATGCCTCTTTAGATTTCAGACCAAGTTCACTACACGCAGTCACCCCGCCGGTCCTGGTGTTGAGTTGAGGTCATGGGTTCTGTCTCTCTCCCGCCCCAGCATCATCTATTAATGCAATTCTTCCCTCCCCACCCCCAACCCCTACCGCCTCGCTTTTGGTTCTACCCTGTCCCTGCTCTATTTCTCCCACCTCCAACTTCGTGTTTTTATGATTCTAGTGCAGACGTATCTCTAACCCCCATTCTTGATCTTGTCTTGGGCTTGGTGCTTCCTGTGTCTACATTCTACTTACCAGTTGGCTCCCCATCCATCCCCCTAGCTATTTGGATTTTAGTTATGTAAATTAGACTTCTCTGACAGGTGCTTCAAGGAAGGCTATCACGTCACTCCCTCTCCTTGCTCCAGCCCCTCATTTTTTTTTATCTCATTCTCTTCTCGGGGCATTTTGTCCTCTCCCTGTCTGATCCTGCCGCCCTCGGCACATCCTTTCATTCACTCGTCCCTGAGCACCTGCTGCAGGTGGGGCTCCGAGCTCCCGCAGGGGCGGGAAGTGGACACTCCGGACAAATTGGGACCCAGGCTCCATCCCCAAAGAAAGGGAGATAAGCACGATGACAGGAGGATAATCTGAGAAGCCCTGTGGGAATTCGAGGTGGTGATTAATTGCAATTCTGCCTGGGAGTAGGAAGAGGGGAGGCGGCACAGAAATTGCCAACGTAAGGGAGGACACTTGAGGGCGCCTGGGTGGCTCAGTCGTTAAGCGTCTGCCTTCGGCTCAGGTCATGATCCCAGGGTCCTGGGATCGAGCCCCGCATCGGGCTCCCTGCTCAGTGGGAAGCCTGCTTCTCCCTCTCCCTCTGCCCCTTCTCCCTGCTCGTTTTCTCTTTCTCTCTCTCTCCCCCAAATAAATAAATAAAATCTTAAAAAAAGAAAAAGAAGATAGAACCTACCAGAGGGGAGCTGAGTGGGGGGATGGGAGAAATAGGTGGTAGGGACTAAGGAGGGTACTTGTAATGAGCACCGGTGATGTTGGCAAGTGTTGAGTCACTATATTGTACACGTGAAGCTAGTATTACACTGTATGTTAACCAACTGGAATTTAAATAAACACTTAAATAAAAAAGGATAAGGGACACCTGGGTGGCTCAGTCATTAGGCATCTACTTTCGGCTCAGGTCATGATCCCAGGGTCCTGGGATCGAGCCCCACATCGGGCTCCCTGCTCCGCGGGAAGCCTGCTTCTCCCTCTCCCACTCCCCCTGCTTGTGTTCCCTCTCTCGCTGTGTCTCTCTCTGTCAAATAAATAAATAAAATCTTTAAAAAAAAAAAAAACTAGGCAGGACACTTGAAAGATGAGTGGGTTGGGTTGAGGGGAAGGTCGTCCCAGGTGTCGGGAGCCGCGTGAACAAGGGGATGTGGCCTGGGCTTGGATTACTCAACCTCTGAGTCATCCGCGGGCAGGTACTCCACTGCTATGGGTGACAGGGGAGGAAGAGAGGGGTGGAGAAGGGAGGGGAGGAGGGGTAGGGGGGGATGAACAGGGGACCATGATTTAACCACAGATTTTCTAGGGAGAACAAGGAGGAACAATCCACCTCACATAGCAGGCAGCGTTTCTCTCCGAAAATCTCCCCTCAGCATGTTTCGTCCTCCCCCCTCCAAAGTCCCTCGAAAACCAACCCAGATTGTTCTTTCCCTGGACTAAACAGCTTCCAGGGCCTGAATCCCCAGCCGTGCAAATTTTCCCAGGCCTATTACACACTCCCTTTCACAACCAAGAGCTATTTTATTTATTGCTCTTCCTCTGCTCTGTGTCCTCTCCCTCCATCACCTCAACCATCTTCGGGGGTGGGTACCGATGCCCCACAAATAAAAACAGGCTCCAAGTACTGGGACCTTCGCAGATTGGGAGGAATCATTATAAATATCAAATAATTTTTTCCTGTGACAAATAATTTTTTTAGTCATGTCTGTGGAATGACAAATGGTCCAATGTGGCACAGCATGTGGCTAAAGCAGTGCGTATGTGTGTGCGTGTGTGTATAAAGGATAGGGAATTTCAAATACCAGGCTAACCAGTTTGGTTGTTTCTCCAGGTGGTGAGGACTGTATTTGTTTCTGCCATATAAGTATCCCAACACTGCCATGGGGGTGGTGCTTAAAATAACAGAAACGTATCGGGTAAAATGTATCATGTCACTGGTCTGGAGGCTGGAAGTCCAAAATCAAGGTGTCGGCAGGATTGGTTCCTGCAGGGGGCTGTGAGGGAGAATCCGTTCCATCCCTCTCTCCCAGCTTCTGGTGATGGCTGGCCATCCTTGGTATTCCTCAGCTGGTAGATGCATCACTGCCATTCCTGCCTTCACCTTTACCTGACATTCGCCCTGGGTCCCCAGGTCCCCGTATGCCTGCTTTCTTATAAGGACACCAGCCATACTGCATATTCCAATATGACCTCCTCTTAACTAATTACATCTGCAAGGAAGGTCCCACTCTGAGGTTCTAGGGCTTGGAATTTCGACATCTCTTTTCAAGGGGACACAATTCAACCCATAAGAAGAATCCATAGCAGGTTTTTAAGTCAGGCAGGCAGTCGCCTGACTAGATCCACATCTAGTCAGAAAGATAGCAGACATGTGGAGGGCAGATGAGGGACAACCAAGGGAATGGGGTGGGGGGCAGTCAGACCCACTGCTTGGGTTGACCCCCAAGGCAGACCCCACCTCATCGCCTCCAGCCCACCCCACAGAGGTCAAGCCCTAAACATTGTAACAGTAAAAGCGACTGTTAGCATATATGGTGCATTAACTATTTACCAGGTACTGTGCTAAGCACCTACAGGCAACATCTCTTTGAATCCCCACCATTCCGTTTTGAAGTAGGTGCTTACTTAACAATTATACAGCATCAACTCTGTGCCAGGTACTGTTCCAAGTGCTTTTCAAATATTAACTCATTCAATCCTCTGTTGAAAAAGACTTCTAGGCCCAAGATGGAGGCATTCCTGCCCAGGGTGCCATATCAGCAACCAGAAACTTAGCTTCGAGAACTCCCATGTCCTCATGCTTGGCCAGAAAGGCAGTCTCCCCATCCAGCCCACCAGTCTCCAAATGTCAAAATTTCTCACCCTGAGCAAGGTTGCCTAGTGGCCTCAGCCAATCTGGTATTTTCTATTATTCCCTTCCTCCTTCTTTATTGTTCATCCTATAAAAGCATCCAGCCTTCCGCCCCATTTTGCAGTACTCCGGAAGGACATCATCCAATTCATGAAGTATTCAGGAAAGTTGGTTTGTAGCACCTAAATTGTCTTCTTTAGTCATTTTGTACTACTTCCTCACAGCTTCAGCAAGGTAAGACTGTTCGTGCTCCTGTCACAGATGGGGCAACAAGACTACAAAACTCACCCACGTCTTCAACCCAGGCAGTGACACCGTTGGGTCTGCCCCAACCCCAAGGAAGCACTATTCTGCCTCCATAAGCAGACATAGACAGCCCCAGCAACCCCGAGATTGTTCACCCTTGGGAACGTGGGCTGATGTGGTAAGTACAACAGAGAGAACATTTTGTGGGCTTGGGGCATGGGAATTAATGAGTCTGCCCACCGAAGAAGTAGAGAAAGTGGGGCAGGGAGGCATAGTAAAGCTTGGGAAAAGCTCTGCCCGTGATGCTAGCTCTTACCATCTGTGGAGGCCATGAGAAGAACAGAGACTCCCAAAACTACAAACATGGCCAAACACACAGGGGATGATGTGCACAGATGGCCGAGTTGCCAGTGAGGTGTGGGGAGAGGGGAAGTGATGCTAACCATTGTGCTCCCAGGTTGCTGCCCCGTTTCTGCAGCCACAGGGAAAGGGGTGAAGCAGGGATGCAAGCGGAGTCCTGCCCCTTGCTCAACTCCATCCTCCAAACAGAAGCCTGGGTCATCTTTCTAGAACATCAGTCTGATGATGTCACTCCCCCAGCCCCTGCCAAGAACTCTCAGTGGCTCCCATCACCTACCAGATAAACTCTGAACTAGACCAATTCCTCCCGGCTGCCCCCCATGCCGCCATACATTCTAAACTCTAGCACCTCTGTCCTGCTATCCCAGAGTGCCCTACTCTCCCCTCCAGGGCTGTGTGTGTGTGTGTGTGTGTCTTTTTCCCCTGCCCCTCTCGATCCTCCCATTCCCACCCTCTGCATTTCCTTCATCCCTCTGCCTCTTTTCTGCTCCTCAAGTTTCCGACACTTGGCCCCCATCTGCGAAGGGCTTCCCTGACTCCCTGCAAGCAGACTTAGATCTACCTCCATCTTTGCTCCTGGCACTCTTGGGGGGCCAAACCCCATATTTCTTAAATTGTAGTAAAAAATACATATAACATAAAATTAATCATCTCAACCATTTTTATTTCATTTTTTAATAAGAATTGTCTATATTTGAGGCACACAACGTGACGATTGGATATACAGAGTTAAATGATGACTACAGTCAAGCTAATTAATATATCCATCTCCCCACTTAGTTACCTTTTCTGTGCCTGTGTGATAAGAGTACCCAAAATCTCCTCTCTTAGCAAATATCCATTATTCAAAATAGTATGATTAACTATAATGATCATGCTGTACATTAGATTTCTAGACTTATTCATCCTACAACCCAACTATGTACGCTCTGACTACATCTCCCCATTTCCCACACCTCCCCCTTCCCGGTAACCACCGTCTACTCCTTGATTCCATGAGTCTGACATTTCTAGATGCCACGTGTTCGTGAGACCATGTAGCTTTTTTCTTTACGTGTCTGGCTTCTTTCACTGAGCATAATGTTCTCCAAGATCACCCATGTTTTTGCAATTTCCTTTTTTAAGGCTGAATAATATTCCACTATATATATACATACATACATACCATGTCTAAGTTATCCACTCATCCATCAGTGGACACTTGGGTTGTTTCCATATCTTGGCTATTGTGAATAATGTTGCAGTGAACATGAGAGAACAGTTATCTCTTCAAGATACTGGTTTCATATCTTTTGGGTATAGACACAGAAGAGACACTGCTGGGTCATGTGGTAGTTCTATTTTTAATTTTTTGAGGAACTTCCATACTGTTTTCCTTAATGGTCCCACCAACAGTGTGTAAGGGTTCCCTTTTCCCCCCGTGCCCTTGCCAATACTTGTTACCTTTTATCTTTTTGATAATAGCTCTCCTAACAAGTGTGAAATGATACTTCCATCTTAATTATTTTTAGGGTACAGTTTAACAGTGTTAAATATATTCACACTTTGTGCAAGCAATCTCCAGAACTTTTCACCTTGCAACATAGAAAGTCTGTATCCATGAAACCATGACTCTCCAGTCCCCTTTGCCCCAGTGCCTGGCAACCACCACTCTACCTTCTGTCTCTATGAATTTGACTTCTCTGGGTATCTCCAACCCCCACTTTATATTGTATCTTGGGTTTAGTATCAGAGTCTGTGACTCCAGTGTGTGCAGAATATTTTTATTTTAAGCCCACTTAAATAAATATTAAATAAAATAATATAAAATATTTTATTTTAGTCCCACTGTGAGCTCCCATCCTGCTGAGGTGGCAGAAATTCGAGCACAGTCATTACTGGGCTCACCTGCTCCGGGGGGCAGGGGGGAGAGGTTGGGCAGTGATCAGGCTTCCTGCATCACCAGAGAACTGGGGAACCCCTCCACTCACTGGTGAGCTTTTCCTGGTCCCCAGAGTCCTCTATTGCCCCAATCCATAATGGACCCCCAGGGCCAGTGGTTCCTCTGCCTCAGGGTCTCATTTGGGGAGTTCAGGGTGAGGCTGGGAGCCCCTGTGCCTCACTGGCCTCCAGGTCTGCTACACCCACATCTTTGTGATCTTTCCACGTTTCCTGGCCTCTCTGTCTCCCTCCCTTTCATCATGCTCAAAGCCCTCTCTAGCCCAGCCTCTGGCCCTTAGGGTCATCTCTCTCTCCTCCTGATGCCCTCAAAGGCCTCCTCTCTCCCCTCCACTCCTGGGACCCCAGAAGCCTTTCTTCAAAGAGCTTGGGAGTTTTATAAAAGCCTTTGACTTCAAGCAGTTTCTGTTTTCTGCCCTGGAAATATCCTGAGGCAAGGACAGGCAAAGAGCTAATCTACCTGTTGACCTGAGGGAACATGAAAATAGAGCAAAATACAAAACAATCGTTCAAAGTATCATTTGCCATATTTATATATTTTCATACTTTTCTCCCTACGAGACTCAACATACCTTCAGAACTAAGTATTGTCTTCTCTTTGTATCTCTACCATCTGTATAACCACAGTAGCCTCTCAGTACACTTGGTGAATATAGATGAATGGATGCATGACTTACACGAACTCGGGATTTTCCAGCCCCAAACTTCTCTGCCCAGAATATGCACACAGGTGTACCGAACACCTGGTCTTGGGCTCAGGTAGGGGATATTTAAGTGTAATCCACTACCAACAATATTTATTTCATCCTTGGGGTTTCCCCCAACTAAAAATGGATACACAATTCAAGATTTTAAAATAATAGAAAAATATATCTTATTTCAAAACCGTGGTGTGTTGAGAGAGGGGGAGGGCAGAGAAGCAATGTGATGTCCTCCCACTGTGAGGAAGCCTGAACTCACCACTCCCACAGGACGGCTCAGAACTAGTTCTCCCCCACCTGGTACTAACGCAGCAGGGGAGCCAAACCTACCAGGTTCTTCCTAGGGCGCCATGCTCTCGGAAAAGAGTAACGAGAGCAAGAAGGGAGAATGAATTAATAGATAAGGGATTTCACGTTGAAACTGGAGGAAACCTGGACACACAAGGACATCAGGCTCCTCCTCAGCAAATGAAGACTTGTTGTTTGTCATGCCCAGTTGGGAGCCTGGGAACCCACGGTCTTCTGGAACCTTGGCCAGCTCTGACATAAAGAAAGCTATATGGTGTTGCCAGCAAAAAATCTCAGCTCCAGCAGTGGCACGGCGTCCAGACGGGCTCTCTGGTCCGGCCATCTGGAATGGCTGGCTCTATTAACTGACCCCAGGTTCATCCTCTCTTATTCACTTCAAAGGACGCCCCATGAGGGAAAGAGACAAAAGGCCGTCAAGGGGACTTGGGGGAAGGGAGAGAACTGACTAAATAATTAGCCCTCCAACCTTCAAAGTACTCTATAATCATTAATTAATCCCCCCAACTGGGATCTGTGGGCAGATGGACGCTCCCCAACCACCCTGACCCACCCATTGCTAAATGGGGCCTGGGGGCAGAGCGAACGCATGCAGAACAGTTGGTGCACCTGATAGGGGAGAGATGGAGACCGCAGCGCTTTAGGTTCGAGATTTGTTGCTACGAAAAATCTTTGGGTAACCTGAGGCAAGGTGGCAAAAATAGACCAGGAGGCTTTTGAGGAAGAATTCACCCCAGGGCTTGGGCAAATAGGATCTGGGGGCCAAAGGCCGAGAGTCAAGGGGGTAATGGCCCTAAGTCTGCAAGGAGGCTGTCCCCACAGGAATGTAGTCCCTGCCCCACATATCCCACAGGAAGGAGACCCCTCAAACCATGAGGACCCCTGCCAGGATCCCCCCCAGCAGCCTTAACAGCTTCGGCACCACCTTGAGCAGAGCCCCTGAAGACAGCCAGGAAATACATCTTGGACAGACCTGTGCCCTCCAATAGCAGGGCCCCACCAGACCGGCCCCACCCCTCTGCTGTGGACCCCACCACCGCAGGTGAACTTGGCTGTCTGGGGGCAACGTTCATTGTTCCGTCCACTTTTTCTCCAGGTCGCCCGTCTGTCACTGTGGAGTCCTTGCAGTATGACCAACTAAAATAAGCTTGTGGGTTCATATTTCTCCCGCACAGATGAGCTCCCACTTTCCAAATTTTTATTTCTACTGATGCTTAGAAGGGAAATGAATGGTGAGGTCAAGACGTCACAAGGGAAAGAAACTGCTGATTTCCCAGGATTCACAAGGTGTTGTTCATCCCAGCAAATTCTCAGGAATGCCTGGGCCTGGGGCTTGCATACCCCAAACTCATTTTAAAGTTGCTCAGATTTAAGGATAGTGAGTCATGCTAACGAAACATATTAAGAGACTGATGTGTAACATCAAAATGACTTATGCTTATAATTACTGTTATTGCTGAGCACTTCCTGCAGGTCAGGCATCCGGCAGAGCACTTTTCCATGTGGCATATTATTTTCCTTATTCCTCACACTAACCCTAAGAGACAGAGATTCTTCTCATCTTCAGTTTTCACGAGGGGATATGGAACCCCCACGAATACGTGAACTTGTTCCGGGTCTTACATCTTGTAAATAGAAGAACTGGTTTTCAAATTCACAAAGGACTCCAGTGTTCCTGTTCTGACCACTCCTCTCTGTTGCCAAGACAGGCCAAGCAAAGAGAAACCCATGCCACCCCATTTGCCCTCCTGCAGGCGGGCTTCGTGGGAGAATCTGATTTCCAGAACGTTGTTCCCCGTCAATGAAATCACAACAGGGGAAGCACTGTGATTTAAGAAAATCAAGGCCTCCCTCTGTCGCTCCGGTCTTCTCTGCAGTCGGGCAACCCTGCCAGGCCACCCCGACAGAGCGCCACCCCTCTCCAGGCTCAGGGGGTCCTGTCCAGGCTCCCTTTTCTGTCTGTCCCCTGCGGGTTGCCACCTGCTTCTGAGGAACCCGTCGCGAACACACCCGTGTGCAGGCTTTCATCCTGTGATTTCTTGCTTCTCTTTGAGGAGTCCTTGCACACCTGTGGCTTCCAAAATTATCTTTGCCAAAAATGAAGGAGATGTTGTACGACCCCATTGCATGGGGGTACCTAGAGCAGGCAAATTCATAGAGACAGAAAACAGAATAGTGGTCACCAGGAGGCTGGGAGCGAGGGCAAGGGGAGTCATTGTTTCATGAGCACACAGTTTCAGTTTTGCCAGATGAGAAAGTTCTGGAGATGGATAGTGCTCGTGGTTGCCCAACATTGTGAATGTACTTAATGCCACGGAGCTATACACTTAAAAATGGCTGAGATGGTAAATTTTACCTTAGGGATCTTTTCTCACAATGAAAGCATCTTTCTCTTAAATGAGAAGGAGGCTGCTTTGCCCAGCACACCCTCTGAAAAGAGTCTCCCCAAAACTGAGAGCCCCAGGAGCCCTCGTACTGAAACGCAGGTGATTGGTCCCCCTCCCGAGGGATGGGAGGAGCTTCCCGATTTCCAAGGGATGGAAAGATGCGACCAGGCAGGACACGGAGCCGAGAGAACTGGGGCCTCTCACGGGACCCCCAAGGCCCCCCGCATCTCTACAAGCCTGGCTTGCACCTCATCCCTCTTCCCAGGGCCACAGCCTCCATTTTCAGGGCTCAGCCATCTAGCTGAGGAGCCTTTTCTTGGCAGGTGTGAGGGTGCTGCTCTTGGCCACTTTGTGCTTCCAGAAATGTCTGCAGTCTTGTTTCAGGCACCACTGTCTTGCTTTCAGAAAACTCAATGCTCCCTACCCTAAATCTGCAAACAGATAAGTCATGGCTGCTTCTTCGGGGTTCTCTCGGCGAGGGGGGGGATGCAGAATGAGCCTCTCTTCTATTTAGGATGTAACAACACTCCATTTTTCAAGAGCCTGCACCTTTCCTCAAGTCAGATACACTGACCATGGGCCAGGGCCCCGGGGCAATGGTGACATCGCCTATTCCAGCCCAGGAAAGACAGCAAAGCCACCTTCACAATCCCTCCCACAGCCAGCTAGCCACCTGCAAGGACCCAGCTTGCAACCTGCAGACTCTCACCCTCCTCCAAGACTTGGGGGGCGGGGGGCCCCAAGCTTCCCCTCCTGCAGCAGCTCTAAGACCCTGCCGCTGGGATGAGAAAGACTCCAGCGCCACCTCCCAAGCACCTCCCACCCCGGTGGGCTTACAGGTGCCCAAGGACTGCGGCAGGTGGCCCTGTGACTTGCGAGACACAAGCAATCTGCAGGGCCTCATGGGGCCTGCTTGGAAAGTTCCGTGTTGGTGCCAGGCGTGCTGGAGACAACCCCACACTGGCAGGAAGGAGGCCTTGACCTCAGAAGCCTGCCCAGGACAGCATGTTCAAACCCTGCCTAATCGCTGCCTCGGACAGGCGGGCAGGAGCTTCCCCTGCCAGGTGGCGGGGCCCCTCTCTCTCAGGTCTCCCACCGCCCGCCGTCTAGAGCTTCAGAGAGTGCTGGTTTTATGACTGGAGCTGTCGGCTGGAGAGACACATTTTAAAATTCATGACCTTTCCCATCAGGGTTCAGAAACGGATCAGACTCCAAGATGAAAGCTTAGTTTATTCTTTCACTGGTCCTGCCCCCCCACCCCCTTTCCGCTGCTTCCTCCCCGAGCTTTCCTTCCCCATTGTCCTCCAGGATCTTTTGCATTTGTCCCAGTTTTAATCCCCCCACCTCATAAACCAAAGCAAAATGAGAATTCTCCTGTCTCCAAGCGGAGCATGCATTCGGCTCGCAATGCACGCCTATCAAAGGTATCTCCCTTTGTCAGGTAGGGAAGGGCCACCGAAGGTGCAGCTGGGCAACAGAGATAGAGCAGAGGTTTGGACGGAGAGGGGGTCAGGCGGCAGGGGCTGTGGGGGTCGAGTTTTCCCAGGCAAGGCACTGGGGGGCTGGGGGGACATCCACCTGAGGCTGGGGGAGGTGGGGACGCAACTGGGGCCCAGCAGACAGGCTGGCAGCCGCCCGGCGCCACAGACCCTGCCAAGGAAAATTAAAGAGCAATGTGTTTGCTTCCTGCCATGAGTACAAACAACAACAAAGATTCTCTGGGCCGAATTCTTGCCTTGCGATTTCAGGCGGCTGGCCGTCCTCAGCTGCCCCTTCCCTGCCGTGTCTCCCCTCTTGTGCCTTTACCGAGGCTGTCCAGGGGAGGCATCGCCCGGTATCCTAATTTATCCTGGGAAACAGGAAACATAAATCTCCTCCCAGACACGGTGGCCACACAGGAGGCACACGGACTTTACTGCAACCACAAGAAGCAAACGGAAGAGCAGCAGAACCTGCTGGTAGCAAGAGTGTCGGCCCCAAGGACAGAAGTGACATGTCTGAGCCAAAGCGAGAGAAAGCGTGTCCACTGCTGGGGAGGAACAATAGGGAATACTTCGCCGGAACCTACCTGTGCCAGGCAGGTTCAAAGCTCTTGATACGGATCAGCTCATTTACGCCTCACATCAGCCTCAGGAGGTAGACCTTATCAGCCCCAAGTGATGGCCAATGCCATATGCCAACTCAGCTAGGTCACGGTACCCAGGCATTTGGTCAAACGCCACTCTAGATACTGCTATGAAGGCATGTTTTAGATGAGGTTAGCATTTAAATCAGTAGACGGTAAGTAAAGCCGATGACCCTTTCCATGTGGGTGGGCCTCATCCAATCATTTGAAGGTCTTTTTTTTTTTTAAAGATTTTATTTATTTATTTGAGAGAGAGAGAGCACATGAGAAGGGGGAGGGTCAGAGGGAGAAGCAGACTCCCTGCCGAGCAGGGAGCCCGATGCGGAACTCGATCCCGGGACTCCAGGATCACGACCTGAGCCGAAGGCAGTCGCTTAACCAACTGAGCCACCCAGGCGCCCCATTTGAAGGTCTTAAGAGAAAAAAGACCGAGGTCCCCCAAGGTAAAGGGATTTCGGCCTCCAGACTGCCTTCAAATTCCAGCTGCAACATTAGCTTTTCCCTGCATCTCCAGCCTGTTGGCCGCCCTGCACACTTCAGAGCTGTCAGCCTCTGCAATCATTTGAGCCAATTCCTTATAACAACTCTCTCTATTCACATACATACAAATAGGATTATGTGTGTGTCTATATATGTACATACATGCACACACACACATATCCTATCTCTTCTGTTTTTCTGAAGAACCCTAATACACCCCACTTTACAGACAAGGAAACTGAGGCACAGAGAATTTTATTCCCTTGCCCAAACCCTCAAGGCCAGTAAGTGGTGCAGGCAAGATAGGAATGCATGCAGCCTGAGTTCCGAATCTGCTTACTTACCCAAACACTCACACACAGGAAGTCATAGCCCATCATCATTGAGCTAAGGTGGGGAAGGAAAAGTTGTGGAAAATGTATTCAAGTAAAATTTAGCTGGGTCAGTGGACACAGACAGGACAGACTTTGAAATCAACGAGATTTGTTTTCAACCTTGGCTTCAATTTGATGTCTGTGACTTTGAATGTGTGATTTAAATCTCTCTGGGCCTCCCTTCTCCTGATCTGCAAAGTACCATAAAAACTTCACAAGGTTATTGAGGGATTAAATGGGATAATTTTGTGTGCAAATAGTTATTTCCCAGTATGCGAGTGAAATCATGTTCTAAGCCCTCACCAGCTTGACTTACCAGAGTCTTCTCTAATTCCCTCCCAGAGTTTTTTCAGTTCCTCAAAGCCACTGACCTGTGTCCGGGGCAGGGTTCCCACTGGTGGAGATCACTCCCACCTTGAGTTACTACCTCTTGCAGGGACAGGCTGGGTTTCAGAGCAGGGCCCACTGTTCCAGACCCTCACTGCCATTCCTCCTTTGGGCTTCCCACTGGGCCAACTAAACCTGTCAGGCTCCTCTTGCTCATGGGGACAGGACTGCTCACCTGGAACCCTCCCCTCACTGTCCCCATCCCTAGCCACCAATCTGCCACCTCTGTCTCTGGATGCTCAAAGCCTGATGGGGGGTAAACAGGGCTCCTGGGTTTCTCTCTCAGAGGAAATAAGCAGGTACATCCTCCCCCAGGAAGATGAGCCCATGCAAAAGGACATTCAGGAGCAAGATTCTTCACTAGGAACAACTCTGTCGTGGGCCTAAAGAACAGGGAGCCCAGTTTGGGGGGGGGCTGGCGGGGAGTTGTTCGCTTCTTGGGTTTGTTTTCATTGTTGCTTCTGTCCTAGGTTGGAGATGCTCTGTGTGCTGGGAACCCCAGCAAAGTGTCTGACTTGCGTCATCTCGCGTGAATCTCCCACCCCCTCTCTTGTGCTATCATCATTGTTTCTACCATATGAAGGAGAAAGCTGGGATTCCAAAGAAGACAAGCAGCATACCACCGCTTCACAAACAGTGAAGAGCCAGGATTCACCCCTACGCCTGTCTGACTCTAGAATCCTCACCCTTAACTGCCTTTATCACGGGAATGTCTATCTATTTCCAACAAACATTATTTATCGTTTCTGGAAGGTGAGAGACAATCTATCCCAGCTCTGTCTCTTAGAAGGCAAATGGCTTTGAACCAGTCACTGAGTCCAAGGAGAGAAATGGAGCAGAGTAATGGTGTGTCCTGAAGCTCTAAACACAGCTCTAAGAACGACTAGCCAAGGGGCCTGAACTAATACATTTTTACACCTCCTTCTCAACTAGTACTTGGCATTAGGGAGAATTCTTGGAAATCGAAATAAACAAGAATATTAAGGATAAACTATCAGATTCACAAATTATATTGTAAAATCTACTGTGCTCTTCTTTCTCCTTTGAATGGGAACGTCTGGGTCTACGATATATGTTCATAATAGTGTTGGGATGGGAGATAATACAGGCTGGCCAAACACATTTCCAGTTCCAAGACTCTTCTCTGAAGTCACAGGCTTGATAATGCTCATATTAACTCCCCCCCCACCACCACCTTCACCCAAATGAGCAATACGGAAAAACATTTGTCTTTTCTATTCCAAAATAAACATTGAGAGTCTCTCTTTTTAAAATGCTGAAAATAGGGCGCCTGGGTGGCTCAGTCGTTAAGCGTCTGTCTTCAGCTCAGGTCATGATCCCAGGGTCCTGGGATCGAGCCCCGCATCGGGCTCCCTGCTCCTCAGGAAGCCTGCTTCTCCCTCTTCCACTCCCCCTGCTTGTGTTCCTGCTCTCGCTATGTCTCTCTGTCAAATAAATAAATAAAATCTTTAAAAAAATAAAAATAAAATAAAATAAAATGCTGAAAATAAAAATAAAATAAAATAAAATGCTGGAAATAATCATAGAGATAAATAGAACCAAGAACAGTTGTAGAGAAAGGGGAAAAAATGAGAATGAGGGAGAAATTTGATGGAACATCTATCCCTTTGTACTCGTCTTCCTTCTGTTGACTTAACGCCATCTCTTTCATGAGTATAGAATTGGAGCCCATGGGAGATTGAGGTCTTAGCCCCATTCATGGTAAAGGCAGTTCCCAAAATAAACAGGGAGGGAATTCTGGACATGCTGGTGAGGCCATTGAAATCAATTCACTTCAACATGCACACTGCTCCATCTTATTCCCTACACCTTGGCCTTGGACACCCTTACCATAAGAAGTCTATCATTTTGATGAGACATGCCAGGGCATCAGTCAGAAGAGGCTCCTTGTCTCACTCCAGTGCACACCCTCCAAAAATCTCTTGTCACTTTAACATTTCAATTTTAGCTATTTTAATTCATGTGTGTATTTATTTATGTACTGCAAACGCGCAACAGAAGTGTTCTCATAGAGGCAATCAAATTACAAAAGAGTGTGAACCTTCATTTGTTCTCTCTGCAAATCTTTACCATGCGCCCATTATGTCAGGACGTGTCTATTACAGACACAAAAAGATACGGTTGCCGCCCTAAGGAACCACCTGTAGGAATCAACTCGGGGACCACCTCCTCCAGGATGCCTTCCCCAGCACCCGGGTCAGGATGAGAAGCACCTCCTCGGGGTCCCATGACATTAGATCCTTTGCATCCATGACCTGGGTGTAATTGCCGGCTTCCTTAGGCCAGCCTCCCTGCTACAGCTAGAGTGGGATAGGTTCAAAGAGGATGCATCTCACAGCATTCTTGGACAAAGAATCGCAGTAATGACGATGAGCATGAAGATGTTGATGATGATAGAGGTGGGGAAAAAAATGTAATCCTTTTTTCAAGAACTGCATGCCTCTCTCCTTCTGCCCAACATCTCTGGCTGTGCCTACTTGCATGCTCCTAGGGGCTCAGCTCATATCGGAGAGGATGCTAAAATGACAGCATGATGTCAGTTTCTTGCTGGGTATTCCTCTCTCTGATTTGCGCCATCCTACCTAATAGACTTCAGCTGTATTGAAATGAAAAATGAATAGGACGTAGATCTTGCTGCTAAAACATATGTGTCAGAAAATCATTATGGGTATTAAATTACAGCAATAAAATGAACCAGAACTAATTTTGCAAATTAAGATCCAATAAATTTTTTTCATAGCCACACCTTTTCTTTAAAAAAAAAAAGTCACAAAATAAGATTCAGCCTAACGGTATTAAAATGGAGCATAAGGCTTTTGGGGGTGGATGGGGTGGGGATATGTATAGAACCAGATATTTCCATATGACAAATGCATTAGCATCTCGGAGGGTAACAGGGGAAGGGTGTTCCTCCCCGTCGTCTTAAGAATACTGCCCCGTGCCAAACACTATAATGATCAGTTTTAAAGCTGACATACCTATGTATTTTACATGTAGAATTTATGTATACATATTCCCCGTTCTCTCTTCTGCTCCCCACCCCACCTCCCTACTCCCCAGATGAGATTCTGCTGACACAAGAAACTAGTAAGTTTCCAAATTTCTGACAACCGCTTATTTTTAGAAGAGACTATTGCTGTCGGTCAAATTAACACTGAAGCTATAAACAAACCTTTAGAGCTTTGCCTGTTCTGGAGAATAACAGGATGTCTCCCTCCACCCTCCAGCGGGCGAAGGAGCCTGTAATTAGCTCATTGTCCATGAATAGGCACAAAGGAGGTGGTGCCCGCATCCCCCCTCCCTTTCAACCTTTCCACGGGAGATCTTGGGGGCAGATGTTAATTAATTGAGTAACTTCCACCGTCTCCTGGGAACACGGTTGCACACAACTCCTGGTTCCAAAAGCGACAGCGAGGAAGAGGATGCTGGGCAAGGACTCACAGAGAGGGTCCGCCAAAAAAGAGGGAAAAACAGGATTCACTTCCCTGCTGTCACTTGCCCCCTGGCTGGGGCTCTGGCAGAACTCTGCCCAGCCGTTCTGCTACACCCAGCAAACCCAGCTATTTATAGCCACACAATCATTATAAATAAAACTGTTTATAACACCGAACCTTGGCCCTGCATGACTTACAACTGTAGACTGGCAGCTATAAATAACTCTGTTACATGCCCAAGTGTGACTACTGACTGATACTTCCTGAAATTGTGACAAATAATGACAAGTTTGTTTGACAAACGTCCCACTGACATTCATCTGATTTTGAATAAGTGGTTCTGCTTTTTTAATTTGGTCCCGGAGGCCCAGGATCTCAGGGACTTTCTTTATTCTTTTCCTCTCTCACCTCCTGCCCCTGAAGACTCTGTCCTGTGTATAGCTGCTTCTCCCCACCCCCCACCCCCCTAATCACTGGGAGGGATTTGGGGCCATTTAAGGGGAAGCTTATTAAGTCCACTGTTCCTCTCATGGGACGGTTCTGCTGTCCGGGCTTTGCAAGGGTTTGGGGAGTTTTGTTAATGACACAACAGTGCTAGAGAGGGGGAGGGAAATGTGGGCCAGCCTCCTGGTGCCGGATAAAGGTGGAAAGAGGATCCCCAAGGGAAAGGCAGAATTGAACATCGGATGGTTGGAATCTCAGTCTTCAAGGGGGGAGGGGGGCTGTGACCTAGAAATGCTGGGGGTTGGCTGTAAGTGAACCAGTGAAGGACAAGAGTCCCGACAGAGGGACTTACCTCCCCAGGCACCTGATCTGAGAGATCTTGACTGATCCTACTTTGGGTCCCCAAACTGGA
Organism: Mirounga leonina; assembly: GCF_011800145.1. Lineage (NCBI taxonomy): Eukaryota > Metazoa > Chordata > Mammalia > Carnivora > Phocidae > Mirounga > Mirounga leonina. The sequence goes on from NW_023270709.1 coordinate 16,633,192, forward strand.
GTTCTCTCTTTAGGTGAGCTGATATTAACGTATGTCAGGGGATTTCAGAATGCTAGGGGACCTTTGGGATGTAACTCAGCCTTTTACAGGGAGAAGAGTTGAACCAGAGTCTCCCACAACCCATTAAAGCAGAGCTAGGCTAGAACTCAGCTCTCTGGGCTCCAGATGGGGGCTTCTCCCACCATCCTTAAATTGATTAATGCACATAAAGCGTGTGGAACTCTTCCTGGCCCCTGGAAATCATTCCCTGACTACTAGGTATTACCGGAGGGGTGATTTTCATCCAGTGCTTTCCACTGCTAGTCTGTCTGAATTCCCTGTTTGAAAGGATCTCCCATGGTCCATCTTCTCTGTCTGATTTAACTCTTTTTTTAAGATTTATTTATTTATTTGAAAGAGAGAGAGCACCCGCACACAGGGGGAGGGCTAGAGGGAGAGAGAAAGAGAGACTTTCCAGCTGATTCCCCGCTGATCACAGAGCCAATGCGGGGCTCAATCTCACGACCCTGACATCATGACCTGAGCTGAAACCAGTTGTCGGATGCTCAACCGACTGTGCCATCCAGGCGCCCCTGATTTAACTCTTAATTATAACGTGTACAATCTCACCTCCCACTCCCACTTTTTCCAGTCTATCTTAAATAGGGCTTTCAGAGCAATGTCTTAAACATCATGACACGGCTGCCCACCTCCTCCCCCATCTCCCTGGCCAGGCTGGAAGCACAGCGAGGAGGGTCCCTCTCAGACCTTATAAGGGCAGGGCCCACCCCTGAGAGTGAGTACCTCCTTACCTTGGTACCCTACCTGTTTCTCAGTAGCTTTGCCTTTCTCCCGACCCTGCTCCTTCCTCCCCCACAAAAAAAAAAACCCACCAGTTGGTTCCATATTTGCCAGAGTAACTACAGACTTCTCACCCTGGATGACAATGTCCTTGGTTACTGGTCCCACCTACTTCTCCAGTTCCAATCTATGCTTCATCCCAAAGCAGACTCTTCACTCTTCCCAGAACATGCACCCTTAGATGGTCTCCCGTTCGCTTTGACAAGGATGCCCTCCCTTTGCATTACAAAACCCTTGCCCACATTTTGCAAGACTCCTTGCAAATGCCCAAGGAAGTCTGTGCTGACCGATCAAGCAGCTGGGACCCTCTTTCCTTGGAATCCCTGTTACCCTTTACGTGTATGTCTCCTTCAGCCCTGGCCTGTCTTCATCCTGCGTTAAGGTTACTGTGAACGTGTTTATGTTTCATCTTCTTCCTAGTGGTTAGGGGGACCTCTTTCTTAATCTTCTTGGTAACTGGCATAGTGCATATCCAGAAAAGGCAAAACATTTCAAAAGTCGGCTTACTAAAAGGGCAAGAAGAAACAAAAACAAAAAAAGACTTTGAGTGTGATACACGGCAGTATTAACCAACTACCTGCTAAGATGTATAAATAAGTAGCAAAACCTATAACCGAGCCGCCAGCCTTCTGCCACTGCAGAAGGTTCCATGAGGGATGCCCACCTTCGGGCTGATGGTGGCTGCGGATCCTTGAAAGAACTGGAAATGAAAGAGGGTGGATAACTGGCCAAACCCAGGCAGTGAAAGACGCTGGAGGACAAAGGGGCAAGTATCTCATCAACCCGTCAGTCAGCGGGACCTCAAACATTTTTTTCGAGCCTGCCATGTTCAAGACACAGAACCACCCTTCAAGAACAGAAGTTTTCCCTGCCTCGGGGCATTAACAATCAGCCACACACTTTCTACCTGTCCCTGCACCTTTTCAGCTTTCATGATACTAAGACCCTTGGAGCTCCCAGTCTCTTGTTGCCCTCCCCCCAATTCTGATTTTTATGGTGAGAGAATTTGCCAAGCTTCGTGGGGCCTCTCCCGCTGGGCTCCGCATTTGCGTGCGTTCCGTTCCAGACCCCGGTGCTACCCCATGGACACCGGACAGAAGTCACCCATCAGAACCAACCTGCTCCCCAGAGAAGGAGCAGGTGAGAAAGCATCAGCTGACCAGCTGACCGTTAAAGAGGAAAAGCACAAATTGAGGAAGGCGCCAGGCAGGAGAGGGGCTTGGGGTTTCTTTGTGCTTTTCCGTATTAACACAGTCACACTTTGCTCTGCAGATGTCACTTCCAATAAACACCAGGGCTTTCCCGGGCCTGGACTCTAATTGAAGGAATTGTTACTGTTGGTGAATGACTGGGGAATTAATTAATGCAAAGCCAACCCTTCATAAATGCCTGCTTTGGGAGCAGTCTGAGAGTCCCAGGGACCTCGATTCCTGTGGTCAGTGAGCCCCAGGACTCCGTGTCAGCAAGTAATATTTATTATCACCGTCAGCCCCTTTCTAAAACTGCCAGGGGACAGGGGAATGGGGCCTCACCTGGAGCCTGCTGGGCACAGCCAACCATCCTCCGATTTCTCTGGAGCTGAGCACACAGCGTGGAAAAACTGCCCCCCCAACCCGCCATGTTCTGGATTTTTCCCGCACCACCTTCTTTTCTGAAGAAAGGCTTCGTTTGCAAGTTAAAGATGGGAACAGGAGTGAGAACAGATAAAAAGGCTTTTCTCAACCCTCCTCACTCCTAAGTTGGTTCCTTGAGCTCTTCGCAGGTGCAAGAACATCCACACTCGCACAAACACACACACACACTCACTCACGCTTAACAATGCCAGGCTCACACGCAGAGGTTTTCTGATCAGAAGGACTCAGCCTCCACCTAATTTAAAAGTCAGTTCCGATTTGAATGAGCTCTTCGGGTGATCTGCTTCCTAGGAATAGAGGATACAGGAAGAAAAGAGGGGGTCAATGAACGTGCCAAGCCGTGTGCCTGATAGACACGCCTCACTGACCACACACAGGCTGGGTGCTTTTATTCTTCCTCTGGCTTCTCCTGACGTGGCATGTCCAGGCCCTACTTTTGTTTTTGCTGTGGTGGTGGATTTGCAGTCTCCTCAAGCCAAACTGCCAGTCCTGAAATCCCCCTTCAAGCTTTTAAAAAAAAAAGAAAGCAAGCAAGGCACCATGATGCTAACAATGGTGGAAGTGAGGACAGATTATTTTTTCCTTTATGTGTTGTTGCAGTATCTAGATAGTCTATAGTGAGGGTGTATGTTTTATATTCAAGAAAAAAAAAACTGCATGATGTAAAAAAAAAAAAGAAAAGAAAATTATTTTAGTTTTATAACATCCCTCAAGATCCTGAGGTTTGCTTTGGCAGCTTTATCTGATTTTTGCGGAAGGGGCATTTTGGTCTTGAAAATTAGCCTGGGTCATAAAACAAGGAGACTATGACATTCCCTGAAATTGGATCTTAAACCACTGGTTTCTGTCTGAACTTAGTGGAAAAGCAGTCAGTAAAGGAAAATTTATCTTTGGAAGCTCCATCCTCCCCTTTCTGTGTTCTTATCCCTCTTCCCATGCCCTCACCACCCTTACAGTTCCCATCACTTTCCCTGTTTTGCTTTGTTTTTTTTTCTTCTCCTTACTATTCTTAAAACACACTTCAAGGATGGGGCTTGGTGTCAGTCATTTACACCTTAATATGAATTAAAATAATCAGGATTTATTTAGCTACATTATAAGTGTATATTTACATTTTAATTCTCAATCCAATTGTATAATGAAAGGTATGGGCTAATGAATGAAAGCGGTCATCACCTCTCTGCATTTCTGAAATCAGACACCTAGGTTCTCAGCTCTTCTGTTTGTGGGAAAGGCAGGCCCCTGACTGCAATAAATGTATCCACTTTAGCTACAGAATATCACCATTTAATGTCTCTGTCCCTTTAGAAACAGCACACACTCCAGAGAGCCTACTAAACGTGGGAATGGTTGAAATAATTTCAGTATGCAAAAATATTCACAGGCCCAGGTCTTTTCAAAGACTGTATTCTGTATTCTTACTTAAAAATCATATTTGTTTCCATATATATTGAGTACATATATGGAGTGTCTGATAAGTAAAAATGAGTAATGATTTTGAGTGCTGGATTTTGGACACAGATGAGGAAACTGTATCCCAGAGAATTTAAATAGCTACTCAAGGTCATTCGCTGGTCAAGGTAGGGCTTGGCTGAAAGAAGGGGCTTTCTGGTTCCTGGGCTCATGTTTCAACACATCATCTCTCAAACCACCTAATTCAAGTCCCAGACAAATCCGACTGCCTCGTGCTGAGAGGAAGCTTCAGAGTGACCCTCCTAAATCTTCTCTCTTTCTTTGGGGGAAATCTTGGCAAGTAGGCTATGAAATGAGGATGAGTGAGCAAATATCACATGGCTGACCCTTCTAAGCTTTCCCAACTTATTAGACCATGCTCTTCAGATAAAAGGGCAAAAATACAGAAGGAAGAAAAACTTAGAAAGAATCGCTTGTCTTTGCTCCTATTTCCATCATTACCCACATATTGTCTAGGACCTAGAGAGGTGGAGGGTGGGTGCAGGACCACCAAGAAGCTTCCCCAGGGTCCACCCCTTAGGCAGAGTTTCCCAGTGGAAATCCACCTCCGGCCAAAAGAGTGAATTCGTGGTGGCCTTGTATTACTCACAAGTGGGTGGTTGATTAACAGCTGACTCTGTACTCAAGGTTAGATCTGGGGTGACCTTCCACTAGACCCCATGGGGACAGCATCTAGGCCCCCTAGTCATCGTGTACCCTGTATATTTGCCACATTACCCTATCTGCTGTCACTTAAAACCCAAATCAGATCTTGACCTTGACTCGCCAATGTGTGCTACCTAAGGAACCTCAGTACCTGCCATTTATAGATTTGTTCATTTATTCAGCTAAAATATGGTAAGTGGTTACCGTATACCAGGCCCTGGGCCAGGCTCTTGCTACATAAAGAAACCAGACACATAACTCTTGCTCTTGATGAGCTGATGTGAGAATCAGAAAGAAAGGGACAAATGACAGAGAGCCAAGTTAAGTTATACCCCGATCGACAAACGCCTCTTTACTCTTGAAGACTCAGATCAGACATCACCCTCTTCAAAAGGCTTCCTGCTCATCTGCAGACAGGGCCACGCTGCTGCTTCTGTGCCCTGATCATATGCGGAATTGTTCCTCGACTGCAGAATTTTTCGTATTGTTAAAGTTATTTCTATGCACGTCTGCTTGACTTTTTAGACTGTGTCTGAAAAGGCAGAAGGATGGAGAGAGGAAAGGCAGAAATCGCTATTTCACACCTCCAAACACCCACAGTATCTGGGACTTTTCAGATGAATTGATGGATGGATGTCCAAGTTCTCTTGTCCTCTGCATAGACTTCCTTGACCCAAATGTGGGTCCACCAGTCCAAATGAGAAATAAATTTCCTCATGGCTCCTTAATATGTACAGCGTGGTTATTTCTGGTTCATTCCACAAACTTCCAGAATTTGGAGACGTGAAAGCCTCATCTCACTCAGCCAAAAGCTCTATTGGGTTGTCTTTGTTTATGTTTCTCCAGGAGCGTAATTAGAGTATGTGTAAGCATGTGTGAGTGTGGGTGTGCGTCAGTCTGCACGTAATTGGGTGGCGTCTTCCTAACAGGTGTCCCTCCAGTAGGTCTCAGCGGTGACGGAGGGCATGAAGGGGTGTGCCAGGAAGATGGGGAGATGCAGCCTGCCAAAACCAATCACATTAAATCTTAGTGCTCATTCAGGGCCTGTCACAGGAGGAGAAATCTGATAAACACCCGAATGTCAGGGTGGTTATAATGTCTGTTAAATGGCTTGTTAATGTGATTGTGGAGAATTTTACACAGAAATGACACTGGTTACAATCAAAGCAAGGCAGGCCTGGCTCCCAGCCAGCTTCTACCAAGCTCTTCCACCACTGCGGGCCAGGTGGAGGGGGGTTCAGCCGCTACCTGGCCTGGCCTCCTGCCATCATTTGAAAGCTTTCTCTGTGTCCTATAATCTATTTCTTTTAAGCCTTCTTTAAGGCAGGCAATCTCCCCCCACCAAAAAAAGAGGCCTCCTGTCATAAATGTTGCCTGTTCTTACAAGTGGAATAAAGATTTTTATACCACAAATAAACGGAGCTTGGAAACGATTTGTCTAATCTATTTTTGGTGGGAAGGGTACCTCTCAGAAAACATTTCGCATTGGTTTAGGGGGGCCTGAGAAAGAAAACCCTTCCACAGGCTGAATCTGTTTCATTTGATACCCAGGCAACAATCATAGAATCTTAGGGTCATAGACCTTGAAGGTGACCTAGCCAACCTTAAGTTTCTCCTGCGGAGTAAGTGAGCTACGGCATGGTGGACTGGAGCAAAAATCCAGGTGTCCCGATGGTCAGCCCAGCTTACCTCCCACCCACCACACACACTACCTAAAACCCAGATGCCTCACCATGCCTTCAATAGCAAGAAACACAGTCTGCTCTTTTGGACCTGGCCCTGGTCCCGAGGACATCTCTGACATTTCCCTGCCATGCACTACTCTTACCTCTGAGGAAGGATGCTTGGCTCTCCGAAGTGCCACGCGGACCCCCCACCACGACCACCCACCCAGGTGCGTAAGGACTGAGTCTCTGTAAGGCAGGGTGACCCCAAGCTGGGCAGCACAGAACACTCCCCCCGGGAACAGACGAGCCAAAGTGGCTCGTTACCATTGCTAACTTGGGAGGACAGAACTTTCCCTGCCCGGGGCCTTTTCTTCCAACCCTTGGTAGTGGCAACAGATGATTTCTCAAAGGCCTGGCTCACCCTGTCCCACACTCTGTTTTTCACGGACACACTCTGCCCTCGTGTGCAAAGACTTGAAGTATTTTTCTGGTCAATTTAAGTGCTCACTGCAGTGCATGCTCCGGGTCTGAATTACACAGTTATAGCAAATGACAAGCCCCCTGCTATTCTAACTCGTTAGCCTACGTTGGAACTCCCTTCAGTTGCTCAAGACCCATGGAAATAAGATCTGCCCTCCCAGGCTCTCTTGACAGTTCAGTTCCTGGGCTCCACCAATAGGAATCCTTCAACCAGTCTTCCCGCCGTCCCTTCCTTACAGTGCTTTGAGCCAGGCTCTGTGCGTTGGTTTTAATGGCTTTTCTTGAAGGCAGGTTACCCTCTGTATTAATTTCCTAGAGCTGCCGTGACAAATTACCATCAGCTTGGGCACTTGAAACAACAGAAATGTACTCTCTCACAGTTCCAGAAGCCAGAAATATAAAATCAAGGTGCTGGTGGGGCCGTGCTCCCTCTGAAGCCTCTAGGGGAGAATTCTTCCTTGTCCCTTCCAGCTTCTGGTGGTTCCAGGCAGTCCTTGGCTTGTGGATAAATGGTTCCAATCTCTCCTTCTCTCTTCATGTGGCCACCTCCTCTTCTTCTGATGTGTTAGCTTCTTCTGTCTCTTTAAGGACACTCGTCACAGGGTTTAGAGCCCACCTGGATAATCCGTGGTGATGTCATCTTGAAACCTTTAACTTAATTACATCTGGAAAGATCCTTTTCCCAGATCAGGTCACATTCGCAGATTCTCAGGGTTAGGATATGGATATGTGTTTCTAGAGAGCACCACGCAACCCACTACACTCTCTTCTAGGAATGTCACTCAAATGCTGGTCCCCCTACATCAAAATGGAAATGTACTTTGGAGTTCCATTACAATACAACTTGAGAAAAATTAAAAAAAAAAAAAATGGAAAAGTCCCCTCACTCAAGAATCTATGGCCCATTTCCCTGACGATTCCATATTCCAACCAGTGTCACTCTCTTTTTGTTCCTGTATCACTGAAATCTGCTTAACCAGGAAAATGAGAACGGATGGAGGAAAGGAGGGGTCACGGGGGACAAGGGAGGTTTCTTCCCTGAGGAACTTTCTTTAGGCCGCGGATCTGTCTGTCTAGATATTAAAAGTAAGGGCAGACGTTTGGCAAAAACAGGGCACTGGGGGCATGATGTTTTTGATGTCTGAGCAGAGAGCATCTCGGAGTCAGAAATGGCTCACACATGGACAGGAGTGATGGCTCCCTGAAAAGCCTTCCATATATTTGTGCACAAATCGACACGTTGGCCGGATGCCAAGGAGCAAGCTTGCTCTTTCACTGTTGAATTGTTTAAGCATTTCAATACTTGAGTTATGCAAGGCCATATCTGAGCTCCCATGTGAAACCTTGCATGTTTAGCACTCCAGATAGGAGATGGCCTGGCTCACAGACAGAGAAATAAGGTGAGCGCTGTCCTCTCCTTCAGAACAAAGAATCTAAAAACCCTCTCCTAAATTCCTAAAGGGCAGGGGATGGGAGGTGGCGGGGGGAGGGAGGGTGGGGGTGGAACATTACTCAGGATGATAAGGATGCCAGGTGGAGAGAAATCAAAAACATACCTTGTCAAGTACTTCTAGAAGGTTCTTTCTGTAGCAAAGCCTTCCACCATTTAGGAGGCCAATTGTGGATAATACTTATCCTTAAGAGCTGATAAATGCAGACATAAAAAAGACAGGCAAATAGACAATGTACAAATTGGCTGGAATATTGTGACTCAGAAATAATCACTTGCTAGAATGGTTCCTTTGCTCTGTACTTTTAAAAACACACATAAGTAGTATCTTACAATAAAATGACTTTTCTTCTGATTTTTTCATAGTTGAGACTCAATGAGTAAGACATAGATAATCATCCTAAACCAACCCTTATCTTCAGGGCTCTGCCACTATCTTTGAAAAATAAATTATGTCCTGGAACGGTTTTAGAAAATTGGCAGAGATCCACCAGCTGTCCAAAGAAAGTTAAAAGTAAAACTGCAAAATTTTCTAGGAAGCCATGCTTTGGTGACTGCCCAGCAGAGAACTTCTCGGCCCCAGATAAGTGGCCCTTAGGAAACACCATATTGGGATTCCAATCTTTGCTCTTAAAAAATGACTTGTGTTAAGTCCTGAGTGTAACATCTTGACCAATGAAAACAATAATATGCATAATTGTAATTACATCCTCAGAACTACAAAGGAGATTATCTCCATACACCTGCTCACACAGCTGAGAAATATTATGAACTTGGGGTTGATCTGGCTAAGTCCCAGATTCTCTGAACTTACACTGTAGCCAAAAGAGGACAATGTAAGCTGACCTTATCTAGCTCTTAAAGATCAGGGTCACCCCAGCTGGACACTGGGTTCCCTTGTGCAAGTGAGTTCACCACAAAAATTGGTTCTAACCCATTTCTCATTCCTAATTCAGTCTACCAGAAAAAGCAAGAAACTCCAACCTTCAAAGAACAGAGAGAAATGCAGGTGGTGAATTCTGTCTACGGATCTCATTTAAGAAAATGTCAGCATGATGCACACGGTTTATCAGCCTAGCATGGCCATCCTATGGGCTCCTGCTGCCCCAGACTATGTCCACAGTGTCCCTCAACCTCCCAATCCTGCCCCAGGACAGCAGTTCCAAATCTCAGGTTCACTAATGCAGCTGCTACCTCTTGGACTGCCCTAAGCAAGATGAAGGCACAGTAAGACCAAAATGCAAGAAGGCCCATGGGTCCATCCATTTTCACATTATGTAACGGGTTAAAGGAAGACCTCCATAAGGGTATGTCCATGCCCTGGACCTGTGAATATGACCTTTCATGGAGAAAGGGTCTTTGCAGACATAACTGAGTTAAGAATCTGGAGATGAGATCATGCTGCTTTATCTAAGTGGGCCCTAAATCCAACAACAAGTGTGTTTATAAGAGACACAAAAAGGAGAGACACATGAAGAAGGAGAGAAAGCCACGGGAAGATGGAAGTAGAAACTGACATGTTGCAGGTATAACCAAAGAATGCCTGGAGCCGCAGAAGCTAGAAGGTACAAGGAAAGATTCTCCCCTAGAACCTTCCCAGGGAGCACTAGGCCCCACCAACACATTGATCTTGCTTTTGACCTCTGGAGAGGATAAATTTCACCCAAGTTTGTGGTGATTTGTTATAGCAGCTCCAGGGAACTCATACCCCTTGTTTCATTTTCAAGGACAAATTACACTCTCACGATCCAGAAGGCCACATCACACTACGATCAAGCTCATAGGTTTGGTTTGAAAACTCATGCTCTTTCATTACATAACTGGTCATATCCCTCAAATTAATCAGTCAATAAATACACTTAACATCTATTAATTTGTGGCAGCAAGCACAAAGATGACCTAGAAAATATTGCTAGACATATGCTTAAAATTTTCACTACAATTCAGGATGAACGTGCACGTAATACACACATCTGAGGTTGTCTGTCCTTAGCAACTGAATCTCCTTTCTCTGCAAATCACATCCCACACTCTCAGAATTGAGCCCCAAGATCTGTTTGAGTCGCATGACTCTTCTCCACCTCCTATTAGACCGGTTATAATTGATGGGAGCAGGGACAGACCTTGACTGAAGCTAGACCAATCAGGCTGTCTCTCCTGGGGATCTGAAGTTGGGATGAAGGTAGCTCAGCTAACTGAGTTGGCTGGGTGCAGAAGAGAGGTAAACTGCCATCAGGAGGCCATCTGCCTGCATTTTTACAGATACAGGTCAGTCCGGACAGAGAAGAAGGGGACAGATGCCAGAGAAAAACAAAGATCAGAGACACAGAAAGGGTCCTCTCTGGCTTCCTCCCGGCTCCTCAAGGAGTCCTGCAGCCCTTGGATTCAGTGCAAGGTTCCAATATCCTCCCTAACACCTTCTTTTTGGCCTAAACCAGTTCAAGCTGATTTCAGTGGTCAGCAACCAGGAGAAACTTGGTTGAGACCTAAATGAGCTCCAACAAATAAAATTAACAAAAAAAGATTTACATTTCACAACAGATATATGTAGGGATAGGCTGATCTATCTGTCTAGCTCTCCACCTACCTATAGACATCTGTATTTCTTTATCGATACACGATACACACAACGTTCCTTGACCAAACACAAAGCACTTTTGGATGTAAACATTTAAGAAAGCTTACTCTTAGTTAGCATCCTTATTTTAAAGGAACGGTTCATCTCATTCCACCCCTTACTTATTGAATTAGAATTAGTAAGTGTTTATTGCAAGCATACTAAAGAGGATCCTAAAGACTTTTTTTTGAAAGTCCTCTCTTCTCCTTGAAGTACTTATGACCTAATTAAGAAGATAAAATACATGCTGTGACCTAGGGTGGCGATCTCACCTTGTCAAAATTACTGGCAGTTTTCAACTTTCATTAATCGAAAACTTCTCCACACCCCAACCACTCACACATTTGACACCGACACTTCTCAACCAGCTTTTGTATGCCAAAATCGGATCTTTATAAATCAGCTGAGAAAAGAGCATTTTGAGCTATTGCGTGGTGGTGCTGTCAGCCAAGAGCTGAGTTCTGGAACTGCTGCCATTTTTTTTTTTCCTGCACGGCAATGCTTCTGCAATTACTTGAAATTTTTTATTACACCATGCCCCTATGGTTTTATAAAAATAAGTGGGGAAATGGAAAAATGAAAGCACTTCAATGTAATTCTCATGAATTTAACACAATCAAGACAAAGGTGGAAATAGGGCAGCCTGATGCAGTTAAATACTCACCAGATTTAAACTGGTGAAGGAAAATAACAAAACGAAGGAACTTTTCTGAAATGGCGCAAAGCTATCTTGCAAGAGTGGATCTAAGAGCAGAGGGATGATTAGAAGTTGGATCATCCTTGCAGCCTTTGGGGACGAGACTCCTTCCTCTTCTCTTGTTCTGCGCTCACACGTTGCTGTGAGTCGGAGGCTGCCCAGAAGGCGTTGCTGATGCCCTGTCTGTGGGCCAACAGAGGGTACCACAGGGGCTGGAATCTGACTTTCCCTCCTACCTGTTTTCTCGGCTCTGAGGTAAGGTAGGGAAGGCCCAAACAGACTAACTGCCTCTGCCCCTTTTTTAGTTCCTTTATGATGCCTTCCTGTGATAGCTCACCATTGGATTCTTGGTCTAGCCCAGCAGGTTCTCAACCAGGGACATTTTTGCCCACCAGGAGGCATGTGGCAACATCTAAAGATATTTTGACAGTCACAACTGGGAGTAGGTAGGAGTGCTACCAGCAGGTCGTGGGTAGAACTCAGGGATGCTGTTAAACATCCTACACAGGACAGTCCCCAACCACAAAATTTCAAATGGTACTGCCCAAGCCGAGAAAACCACTAGCTCCCAAACTCTGTTCTTAATTTAGGAATTCTCTTTCCATTGTCAAATTCTCCGAATCCAATGAACCGACCTCTCTCTGGACCATGAGTTTTCCTCTCTAATTTGCGTGGGGTAAGTGACTGCCACATAGAGGTGGGGGATCAGGGAAGAACTAAATAACCATCATTTACTGCACACTCACTATGAGCTGGCTGAACACAGTTCTAAGAGCTTTGCAAACATGACCACACTTAATCCTATGAGAGCCCTATCTGGTAGGTCCACTAGGATCCTCATCTTACAGATGAGAGATCTGGGGCTAAGAAAGTTGGAGTGAGGTAGTCAACGTGGTAGAGGTCTTAGGTGCTGAGCCAGGGCTGGAAGGGAGTCTGACTCCAGAGCTAGAGGATGCATGAAAAGCCAGAAACACAGATGAGGTTCCAACACAGCATTTTAAGGAAGGAAGAGGAGGAGACACACTTGGGGAGACCCAGTGGGTCAGGAATAAGTCCATGCATGCCCTCGGCATCCTCTGTGCTGGTCCAGATGCACAAATGGGAGTCCCGAGCCCTCGGACCTGGACCTGGGTTCGAGTTGCAGCCCCACTGTTCAGGGTTCTCACATCGTGGCTCTCTCCTGGCTGGTGCCGAAGAGGTGTTTTCCCCCGGCTCAGACTCATCACATCCTGTTAACCCAGAACTTGTTTTATGCAAAAGCTGCAGAACTGTGAAAAGGAGCAGAAAGCATGTGATATGTTTAAATATGCTGGAGCAATATGCTGACCAGCGAGGTTTGTTTATTAAAATCTTTACGTGGGGTGAAGCTCAATTGAGCTTACGTCAGCTGGTTTATGGAGAGGCCCTGTTTTCAAGATCAGGCTGTTTGTCTTCTTTACGGAGCTGACAGAGGACATTCTGGAGAATACATTATGCCAAAAACATCTGTATTATAGAAAATCAACAATGAAGAGCAACAGCTCCAAATGGAGTTAGTATTTTGAAAGGCTTTTATCTGTCAATAGATTAAACTGCTATTTTTATCTAAGGAGGAAACTAGAGGAAGTGTAAACTGGTTTAAGAACAGCAGAAACTGGCCTACTCTTTTCTGCCAAGTTATTTTTGCACGCTCGGGAGGGAAGAGGGTGGGTTTCTGTTTTGTTTTAATCAGTGGTTAAAAATTAAAAAAATACTTAGAGAGCGACCTTATCCCAAATCAGAATACTTGGGGCTGATTTTTTTTCCCCTCTATTATTTCCCCACTGGAATGCATGCCCCAAATGAGACACAATGCTACAGGGTTAGCTCCTAATGACGAACTGGGCCCCTTATAGGCCTTCCTATTTAAAAATCCTGGAGTTGGGGCACCTGGGTAGCTCAGATGGTTAAGCGTCAGCCTTCCGCTCGGGTCATGATCTCCAGGTCCTGGGATCGAGCCCCATGTCAAGCCCCATATCGGGCTCCCAGCTCAGCAGGGAGTCTGCTTCGTCCTCTCCCTCAGCTTCTCCCCCTGCTTGTGCTCTCTCTGCCTCTCTCTCTCTCTCAATAAATAAAATCTTTAAAAAAAACCCTGGAGTTGTCACAGGCATAGCCAGGTGTTACCAGAACTAAATTTGTCACCAACACCTTCATGAGGATAGTAATAATACCAATAATAAATTGCTAACATATATCAAGCACTTGCTCTGGCTAGGTATTTTCCATTCATTATTCCATTCAATCCTCATAGCTCTATGAGCTTGGTACTGTTATGATCTGGCAGTTTTTAAATTAACTTTTTATTAAAGTGTAACATGCATACAGAAAATTACACAAATTCTAAGTATGGAACTCGGTGCATTTCACAAACCGAACACACCACTCTACAGAACAAGAAACCGAATATCTCCAGCCCTCTCCTGTGCCCACCTACTCTTACCCCTCAAAGCTAACCACTGTCCCAACCTCCCACAACACGGAATGGGTTCATAAAGCTTTGATCTCTATATAATGTGGCCTTATACACTAGGTACCTTTTTGCATCTGGCTGCTTTCTCTCAGTGTTTGTGAGATTCATCCACATCCTTGTGTGTAGTTATAGTGTGCAATTGCATTGTGTATTGTGTGTGGTTGTAATGTGTAACCATACTGTGTGTCATGTCCAATTGCAGTGTGTAATTGTCTTGTGTATTGTGTGTAGTTGTGGATTTCTCATCCTCCTAGCTGCAAAATATTCCATTGTGTGAATGCGCCACAATTTTCCATTTTATTGTTGATGGGTTTTATGCCCATTTTGAGTTTGAGGTTAAAGTTCAAGGTTAAGGTGGAAGGTTGAGAATACTGAGACTCAAGAGATTAAAAAAAACAAAAACAAAAACTTGTCCGAGTTTACTAAGCTAGTAAATGGTGGATCTGGGATTACAACTCAAGTTGGCCTGACTCCAAAGCCCATGTTGTTAAGTACCATGCTGTGTTGCCTTTCCCAAAAGCTACGTTTGCAGGGACCTCTCCCTGATGGGTGGAAAGGTCTTTTGTATAAATAATCTGGGACGCCTATGGGAAGAGGATATTTGAGTAATGTGACATGAATCCAAACCTGCCCACCTCTATCGAGCTCATTGCCTTCTTTGGATGCGTCTCTATGCTTTTGGGTCCCGTCTAACACTTTCTCCCATTTGCATTACTCTGACTGACTGTCCAATAGCCCCACCAGGATCTCAAGCACTGTGGGACTTGACCGAGTGGCAGAAACTGGAAGCACACCATTGCACCTGAGACCAAGAGATGCTGAGTGTAAGACCATGTGCTTAGAACGGCAGCCACGTGAAGGCTTTAGGAGATATGTAAGCAAAAGAGGGTGTGGGGCATGTCAAGTTCAGTGTGTACGCACTGTTTGTGTGCACTCTCTAACTCATGTTTGGCTCTCCCACCTCCCTCTCTGATATTTCTCCTACAAATGGTTTATTATGCCATTGCCAGGTCATTCCCATGGTAAGCATTAAGGGCACATCCAGCGAACTGGTCCACTATTAAGATAATTGTATCCTAAACAGCATTCATATTTTTTTCATGTTTTCAAGAGAAAAGGAAAAAGGAAAAAAGAAAAATAACACTCCCAAAGAATCACAGCATGATAAAGGAAATACGAAAACTTGCTTTCTGACTAATTGTCCTCTTCGAATGAAGAGCAACCCAATAAAAAGGTTTATTTAGTCCAGCAAAGAGGGAGCATCTATTTTAGGCAAACTGGGGGGGCCCAAACTTTGGATCCTTCTCAACCCTCATCATCATAAGCGACTGTGGCTAGAGACACGCAGAGACCAGCCACCAAAGAACTTATGAGAACCTTCAGCACAGCTTTTTTTCACTACCTTTCAGCCTAGCTCACTGGTGATTTTCTGCAGACAGGCACAGATTTGGTCATGACGCGTGTCTACTAGGTTATTTGGCCAGTTCACAACTGATCATGCAGCAAATGCACAATTATTATGGGTCAGTGAACACTGCTTGTTAAGATGAAAGAATCTCTGGATCAGCTGAGCTTTGGGCCAGTTGTTTCATTTCTGTAAACACCACTGGAGTTTCCAGGTATTACACCAGAAGAAACCCACCTTGCTTCGCAGCGTCTCGAGAATCCTTGAACTTCTCTTCTCTACCCTCCCCTGAAGGAAAGAAGAGGCTGATGGTACTGGCCAACTATACTCATTTGCTAGGGCCACTGCCACGAAATACTACACACTGGGTGGCTTGACCAACGGAAATTATTGTCTCATGGTTATGAAGACTGTGAAATTCAAAACCCAGGTGTTGGCCTGGTTGCTTCCTTCTGAGGGCTGTGAGGGAAAGATCTGTTCTATGCCCTTCTCCCTAGCTTGCTGATTGGCCATCTTCACGTTCACATTGTATTCTGCCTGTGTGCATGTCTCTGTGCCAAATTCCCACTTCTTATGTGGACAGAATCATATTGGATTAGGGCCCACCCTACTGACCTCACTTGATTACCTCTGTGAAGACCCTATCTCCAAAAAAAAAAGGGGGGCCACATTCTGAGGTACTGGGGTTTAGGACCTCAAAATAGGAATTGTAGGGGGGACACAACTCAAGCCATAATACCGACTCCCACAGAAATTCCTTCTCTCCCAATGCACAATTAATTCCACTCTCCCCTGAATCTAGGGTCTACATTCTGTATGCTCTGACCTCAACCAAATAAACTTATTGAAGAAGTGGGAGTGAACTTGACATGGCCCCAGCTCCAATTTCTTTGTGGTCTTCTAGTAACTTATCACCATGAGGAATGACATTTGGGTTGTCAGTGTCTCCTGAGGTCAGAGGAGTCAGAGGCACCCACGAAACTTCTAGTTGGGTCTTCCCCATCCTCTTCCACATGCCTGATGGTCTCACCAACCAGACCTCTCCCTTCATGTCATGCAGGCTCGTTCTTCCCTCCCTTCACCGATGCTACACCAGCTCTTTCCTCCTCTTTCTTTGCCCCTTCAAGCAATCTTTTAAGATCTCACTCAATTCATGTCTTCTGTGACAGGCGCTTCTCACTCACATCATCTGAACAGAGAGCATCTTGCTCCAGTTTGTGCTATGTGATTTGATGAAGGAAAATGGCGGGGCATTTTCTCTCTCCATCTGCAATTTCTCAGCAGCTCCCCGTGGCTGTCACTGACATCCCAGTTCCATGTCTCAGTTTCTTGGGGTCACGGATTTCTCTTCCAGGTATCCTGCCTTTGAAGCTGCTGCCAGGCAAACAGAGATTGAACAGCTTGATCACATGGATCTTTGACTGCCCCTCTTTTCTGATGGGCACAAGAACTCGGGAGATTTTACCCGTGGATTAAATGAGAGGAGAGAGGGAATCAGTACTTGATTTTGACTTGCCTGAATGAAAATAGGATTTTTTTTTTCAAATATTGTTTTGTCTCGAGTCCTTGTTTTTGGGAAGTCTTTCCCTTCCAACTGACTCTAATTTTAAGAAACTACTTCAAACCCTCAGAATGTCATAAAAAGTTCCCCCTGTTCAATTTGCAAGCAGAATCAAATTGCTGGGAGTCATTCACATGGAGGGAAAAGAAGAAATATGTTGTTGGGAATGACTTGTGAGGTGTTTTAAAAATATAACATTTGACCCCATTTCTTTAAAAAATGTAAAGCTTGGGGATTTCTTCTGTGAGCTTCGAAGCTGTGAATGGATAGGTGGGTAGATGTGTATCAATTAGGGGACTTCAAACCATTTGCAACACCTAGCTTAGTCTTCCCAAGGAATGATCACCTTTCTAGTAGAAACTCCGGTGCTTAGAGAAACACATAACAATCTTTCAAGATGGGAACCCACTCCTGACAGCACTATTTGTTAACGGATCTGATTACTATCCCCAATTAGCTGAGGAAAACTGTAAGAAGCAGAGAGAAATTATACTCAAGTGCCCAGCCCCATATCTGAGACATAACTCTCATTACATACGACATTAGGCAAATCTTAATCTGTCTTGAAAAGTGTAAGGGCAACAATGGCCATAAAAGATGTATTTCCTAACTCAATTAAATTCAATTCACTACATAGCCTGATTTTTCATACCAAAAAATACATGTGTCTTGCTCCAGTTAGTAGATAGGACGCAAAAAAGCTACGTGTTCAACGTATCGTGATACATACCTTTGTCATTCCTTTGTGCAATGAAATTTCTTGAGTATTTATTACTTCCAGGCAACGGAAATAACTTGCAGTCAGATACAGTTAAAGCAGTTACAGTATAATATATAAGAACATGTAGGTGAGTCACCTGATCCAGTCTTGGAGGGCAGAAAATGAAAAAAAAAAATGTGTTATCGAAGTGGAGGCCCGATGTTAGCTGGAGGGACTGCAATAACCTAGAAGTGAGAGGAAAGTGGTCGAGCAGAACGTTGGCAGAGAAGATGGAGAACAGTAGTCAAATTAGAAAAATGTGAGGAAGAAGAGTCTACCGGACTTGGTGATGGCTTATGTCTTGTCCTATAGGTCATGGTACCAAACAGGGAAGAGGAGCAGATGCAAAGGTGATTTATTTTGCAAAGTGAATAGTAATACCCTAATACTCCTGCTTGGTAAATCTCTATTTTCACACATAGCCGCCTTGTTTACACTATGCTCTGTTGCACAGCCTCTGTGATTTAACTGAATTTTTTTATGCCAATGAATTTCTTCCACCGTCTCATTCAGATAGCCTGGCTGCTAAGACAGATACCTGAATTTAGAGTGAACTTCTTCCACCTTCAGTCCTTTATAAGCAGGAATCAGAGGCTCTTTTAAGCTTCACACAATAAGATGATGAAGGGGCACACGGAAGGTGAGCAAACACTAATTTGTTTTGTGTGGATAAGCATCATCGATGTAGCAACTTCTGTGTGTTAGATATTGGAGATTTTCCAAGTGAATAATGCCCCTGCTTTTGAGCTTACGATGTAGTAGAAAAGACAAACTGAGTGTGATAATCGGTATCATGGAGGCATGAGCAAACATCGGTGAGCACCAACTGGAGAGCACGCGCACTGAGCCTGTGCTCGGGGAATAGTAAGGAGAGAGGTGCCCGGCAGGAGGGGGGCAGCAAAACTGGGTAGAAGAATTGGTTGGAGCTACTCAGCTAGAGGGGTGCTGAAGTGAGTTCCAGGGGAGAAAAAAGTCAAAGTGTGAAAGTAAAGGAAAGATTGGAGGACTGTAAATAGACCACGTGCTGAAGCCAGAGTGGGCAGGGTCACTGAGGAGAGCGATGAGAAAGAACCTGAAGGAAAGGCAGGATGAAGGGCTCTGAGTGCCAGAGAGAGGACCTGGAACCACATGCCCACCGTGGGAGCCATGAGCGATTGTCAAGCAATGGAGTGACGTGACCAGATCTGCTTCTCAGCAGCACCATGTCTGTGGTAGATTAGAGGTGAGAGAGAGAAATGTCAGGAAGGTCAACTAATAGATTCCAAAATAACCCAACTAAGATTTGAGGAGAATCTGAGCCACGCCTTTGACAGTGGCTACAAGCAAAGGAACAAAGTCAACTGACATTTCTGCAAAAGGATCTGGAAAAATTGGTGACCAACAGGTTAGCAGCCATGAAAGACAGAAGAGAATCTAGGGTTTCTGTCTTAGTCCATTCGGGCCACTAAAACAGAATACCATAGACTGGGTGGCTTATAAACACCAGGAATTCATTTCTCACCGTTCTACAGGCTGGGAAAGCCAAGGTCAAGGTGCCAGATGAGGTGTCTGGTGAGAGCCAGCTTCCTGGTTCATAGATTTCTGTCTTGTCACTATAACCCTACATGGCAGAAGTGGAAGAGAGGCTCTCTGGTGTCTCTGTTATAAGGCTCCACCCTCATGTCCCAATCACCGCCTGAAGACCCCACTTCCCAACACCATTACATTGGGGGTAGGTTTCAACACATAAATTTGGGGGTCACAAGCATTCAGTCTCTAGCAGTCTCTAACTTGGGCATCTTGTCAATAGGAGAGATAGAGAATTCAGGGATGGGGGGGAAAGATGTGTGCGGTCGGGAGGATTGTATATACAGGAAAGCAGAGCTTCTTGTCTGTTCTGACTCCATCCTCCGTTCTTGCCCTTCTCCACTCCTCAGGGTGCTGCTACCAGGAGCATGAGGACGTTTCTACTGGCGATTCAGCCTCAGGGAGAACAGCTGGAGGTGCAGGGTGGGAAGGACCCCAAAGTAACCAGAGGTAAGGCATGAAGGGAAGAATGAAAGAGTTTTCCAGGATTTGAAGAGGAAGAGTTTCGGAATAACTTGGGAGGAGGTGGGGACAGAATCAATTTGGGGAAGAACCAGTCACTGTGAACTCTGTTTGAACTCCCTTTTTGATGGTCTTTGAAAATGGGAATGTAGGATTTGAGTTATCTTTATATCCCTTTGGAGGGCAGTTTCCCAACATTCAACATTCCCTTCGAGACTGGACCACATGAGGCTCTCTGGCTTCTCGGGGTGACGCTGGGTCAGAGTTGCTCTTAGAATGAGCAATGGACACGTTTTCCAGCGGTTGGAAGGGCGTGGTGTGCCTAAGAGTCACCTGAACATAGGAGATAGGGGACGTTTTTAGAGAAAGAGGGTGAGAGTAGGAGGACAGAAGGTAGAATGCTGCATTGCACCAGCATAAAGAGAACACAGGGAAGGAGGAGCAAACAAAGGAGATGCCAATAGAGAAGTCACCCAGCGAAACGAGCACTGGGTCCCTGAGTTCAAGAGAGAAGGCACTTGGGGAAACACGAGAACATCACTACAGAGATCCCTGGAGTCTGCACCTTGGAGGTCAATGCCAGTCTCTTCCTAACCATTACTGCAGAGCTGTGGGGACCAATGTTGGCATACCAAGGAGATAACGAGAAGGATAAATAGAGAAACAACAGAGATAAACAATTTTTCAAAAAATATTTCATGATTTGGTATTAAAAAAAACCCAGAATGATGTGCAAAAGTAACGATGTACAAGGGCTATTTATAATAAAAACATAATATGCATGTGATAAAATTTGCAACAACCTAAAAGACCAATATGAGGCATCAGATAACGAAGAAGTGTATTGTAGTATATTTCATAACATGAGTGAATGGTCACAGTTTAAGTGAATAAAGCAAGATCCTAAAGATGTATACAGTCTGATCTCAATTTTGGTGTATATACATACATACACACACACACATACACACACACACACACACACACACACACATATATATATATATATATATATATATATAATGCAGGCATAAAAAAGACTAAGAGGATATATAGTGATTTCCTAGCAGTGCTATGTTTGGTTGATAAACTTAAAGGTGAATTTTATTTTCTTCTTCATGTTATTCGATATTTTAAAATTTTTCCGAGTTCCTTTGGAGGCCGGAGGATGTATTGCTTTTTTACTTGGGAAAAAAAAATCCATAAAGTTCTAGCAGTATTGTTTTAGTGATAGCATTTGGTGGGGAGGAGAGAGAGGGCTAGGTTAGCAGCCTGATGGACAGGCAGGACAGAGGGGCTGGGTCCCGGGGATAAGGAACACTTGAGCAGGACCCGGCAGCCTAGGGGCGAAGGAATTAACGTTGGAAAGGAGAGGGCACACGCCTTCCCTCCGGAAAAGAGAAGACACGGAAGAGCAGATGACTCTACAAGTACATTTGGAGCTGTGGTTGGGAAATGCAGACAGTTTGTGTCCATTTTTATTATAAAGTGAGAAGAGCCATCACCCATAGAGCAAGGGATTGGGGGGAGGGGCAGAATTAGGGTCCAGGGGAGAGTGGCAAAGATATGAAGCAAATGCTCGAGAAATTCTAATGAGTAGCTGGGCTTGGAGACCTCCGAGGCCCCAGATCATCATTTTCTAGGGAGCCCATGAAAATGTGGGGCACATGCCTACAGGTTTGCCTGTCTCCCAGGTGCTTTCCCGTCCACCCCCGGTTCTCCTTACTAGTCCGTGCACAGATGAGCGAAGGGCAGGGAGCCCATCCCGGTGTGGTCTGTGTCACAACAGGCCCGTGGAGTGTCCCCAGTGTCTGCAGAGACCACCAGCCTGGTCTCACTCTATAGCCAGACCCTGGCTGTAGGAGGCACACACAGTGTCTCTCTCCAGCTGATCATCACTTACCCACTGTCTTTACTCTTTACTTAACCCCAGGGAAAGCCTTACCCAGATTTGGGGTAATGATGGATATAGGGAGCCAGCCTCATCTCCTGACATTCCTCCCTAAGGGTGTAGTCCTTGGAAACAGTGTAAGACAGCAAAAAGTGCCGAAACCATTTGCTCTCCATCTGACCACATCCTTCCCCTGAGGCAATGAGGATGGGGTGGGGGGGGTGGCAAAAGGAGGACATGGGGCTCGGGGAGGGAGGAGGGAGGACACAGGTTCACTTTTCAAGACCATTATCCCGTCAGCAGGCCCAGCAACACTGGTCGCGCCTGCGCGCACGCTGGAAATACGCATGCATTAGTCAGTCACCAGGACGTCTTTATTCTTTCCAGCCTCTGTGCCCAGCTCTTCCCAGCTCTCTGCCTTCTGGACGTGCAGGACACGCCAGTCTCCTCCAGCCCAAAATTTCAGCTGTCATTCCCTCTGTAGCCCAGCTCAGCAGGTTGCCGGAAAGGACATGCCGGTCCCGCAAAGAAGTGATATATACCAAAAGGGACTGCATTAGGCTCTTCATTAACTGGAGGGCCAATAAATTTATGAATATCATGAATCAGTGAATCCATTACTTAGAACGATTAATAGCTAATTAACATGAGGACGAGGACTGACCCGTCTATTCATCTCCACTTGCTCCCAAGCACCCACTTGCAGACTCCAGGGCGCAGTCTGTGTGGTCCAATCAGATCCCGAGGGGGCAAAGCTGACAGGATGGATCAAATGCAACTTTCTCTTAATGTTGGGACTTCCTCTGGGGTCCTACCCATTTGTTTAGCTTTTTATTATGGAAATAGTCACACATGAAAAATAGGTAAGAGCACCATGAACTTGATGTACCCATCATCTACCTTCAACAATTATCAACACATGACCAATCTTATTTCATCTATGTGCCCCCTTCCTGGGTTATTTTAAAGCAAATCCTGTTATTTCATCTATTATAACTCCGTTCATATCTTTAAAATAGAAGGACTTTTAAAAAGCATATCCACAATGTCATTATCACACCTAAAAAAAAAATCGAGTAATTCCTTAATACCATTGCATTTCCTTATGAATCTTATAAATTTTTAACAGTTTGTTTAAATTGGGATCCAGATAAGGTCCAGACAGTGCAATTGGTTGATATACTCTTTGAATCTATATGTTCTCCCTCTATTGTTGCTTATTTCTTGCAATTTTTTTGTTGAATTAACCATATCATTTGTCCTTAGCATTTGACAGTCTGGATGTTACTAATCACAACCCTGTAATGCTGGTTAATGTGTATGTGTGTGTGTGTGTGTGTGTATTTCTGTGAAAGTTAGACCTAGAGGCTTAGTTCAGATAAGTTTGTTTTTGTTTTGTTTTGGCAAGAATGCCAAAGGTGGTAGTGTGTACTTCAATCAGGAGACATATAAATTCTGGTTGTCCCTCCTTTTGTGATATTATCAACCATCAGTGATTATTGCCTGAAGCAGGAGTTCTCAACCAGGGTGACTTTGCCCTCCTAAGGAACATTTGGCAACGTTTGCTGACATTTTTAGTTGTCGTAGCTGGGGGGAGGGGATGCTACTAGAATCCAGTGGCTACACACCCAGGGATGTTGCTACCATCCACAACACAGCCCCTCAGCACGAAGAATTATCTAGCTCAAAATGTCAATAATGCAAATTCGAGAAACCCTGACCCAGATCCGTGTACTCATTTGGGGTTATAAAATGTGATATTCTAATTCCATCGTTCATTTTGTATTTGTTAGCTTGACTACTTGTATAAAGAAAAACATCCTAATCGACTTTTTGGTTTCCCTGAGATAGAATGTTTATAGTAGATGTAAGTAAATGCTTGGTTCTTTCATTTACCAGTTTCCAAAATGATGAGGTAGTTTGCTAAACTCCTCCAGAGGTGACCAATAAGATTTCTTCTTACAAGAATTATTTATGAGCTTGAGAGCCTAAAAGGTATTGAATGTGTTCCAACAATACAGTGATTTTCTTTACTGACACCTAAATTGTCTCATCTTTAGACAGCAGGAAGTTACTCAGGTTGGTTCCTGAGTCTTTGTGACACATCCTGGTAGTCTTTAAAAGTTTGCTTGCATTTCTGGAGGACAAGACACTCTCGGGTCATCTATGTTTACCTTCCTGGACTGGAATCAGCCTCTTCTCCAAGGTACTTTGGTTCCTTCCAGTGGGACTTTGTGGTCATCACCTGGGTCCTGGGGGGACTCAGGCATTTTAAGCCATAGATAGCCTTCGTAACACCATATTTCTCTCTAAGGATGGAATTTTCTAAGCCGTATTTTATATATAGAAAAACTTAGACCCAAGAGAGTGGTTTTACCCAAACTCAAAACACATGGAAATTTTTGAAAGCCTGAAATACACACCCACTCCCATCTCCAGATTCTTTCAGTCAGTAGACCTGGGAATGGAACAGACTGTCTCAAAAGCACAATAATGAGGATAAAATGACAAAAGAGGCTGGATCTTGGGGACCAAGAAGGCCTGGACATGCCAGGGTTGGTCTGAACACTTGGGCCTCTGGTCTCTCCAAGGCTGGGACTTCCCCAGGCAGGGGCTCCTGGAGGGCCCAGAAGTGGGCCACAAAGAGTATCAACTCTACCAAAGGTTTGGGGAGATGAGAGGATCTTCTTCCATATTACCAATCAGATGCAACATTTTATATTTAAAAAAAAGGTTGATCATGGAATAGCGTGCACAATTTCCCATTTTGACTTAGACTACAACTTTGAAGAACTTGTAAGTTGACTGCAGCCCCCTCTGCCCTTCACTTTAGAGCACCAGGGTGCAGAGTCCTGGTCCGCTGGTGTCAAAGTATTTGGGGAGAGAGCATGAGAAGCACTGTGAGCTGATTCTGAACCCACTCTGCTCCAATAAAGGAGTCTCTTCCTTCCCTATAAAGTGAGGTAGCTTAAATTCTAGTGAAAAGTCTGAAAATAGGTCATCTGTTTAAAGTCAACAATTGTTTTACATAGAGAATCACTCTCCCCCTAATTTCTTCTTTCTTAAATAGTTTAATATTGGAGTCACCTGTCTTGGGTTTAAGCCGAGACATGTCAGATTGAGAATAGTCTTAAATCCTTTCCAAAACAAGGCAGGATATTAGATAGATAGATAGATAGATAGATAGATAGATAGATAGATAGAGGAAACATACCTGCTATTTGCCCAAAAAAGGTGGGGGTTAACTGAATTTTTTTTTTCTTTTTTAGCCCTGCAGCCCCCTCTGAGTGAGCTCAATAAAAAAAACTCCACGGCCCAAGTGATGAAATCAGATTAGCATGCTCCAACTCTGATGTTCTGTGCTGAGGGAATTGGAAGGAGCTGATAGTGCTAGAGCTGGGCTATTTTGCATTTCTCAGTGACATCCTCTAATGAGCTGACAACGCAGAACACCAGGCTGCTGTCTTGGAGAAATGAAAACAATACAGTGGTCATTTCACATCCTATCATCCTGATGACAACCCATGAGCTGCCTTCTCCTTGCCTTTGATTAAAATACATGGGACCTGCATGAGGAACTGAAAGCAAGAGGCCCTAATAGGGAAAGAGACCAAAGAGGGCTGCATGGAGGGAGAGGGGAGGCATGATTCAGCCGGCCTGCCCCCTAATTCAGCCTGGTAGGCACCTTCCATTCTGACTGTCAATGTCCAGGCCGTTATTACATAGTTTTCATATTCAATTAGACATGCCCATTAGACTGCCCAGCACCGCTGAGCCTTCTCGAACACTGCCAACAGCCCACAGGGGCAGGCCCACTCGGCCCTGCCCGCCTCCTTGGGCCTGTTGCCTACACAATACACTCCCACTGGCCCCAATGGAAGAACAAAGGGAATTGAAAGCCCTGCAATCATTCTGCCTCTCAGAGGATTGGACAACCTTCACACGCTTGGCAGGCTGATCATTAGGATTTTCTTCCTGCCCTTTTGTTGTTGCCAACCCTCCTTAAGCCTCCTAAATTAATAATGATGAAGCTCTTTAAACCTTATCTTGAGTCTTTGTTTTTGATGATTTCCATTCTCTGGGGTCTTTTTCTCTCCCTCTGGTAGAGTCTTACCAGTCCCTCCTAAATTTGTAGCCATTCTCAGATATCCACAATGATCATCACTGATTAGGTCATTGGGGGGTGGGGGAGAAAAAGGTCATGGGGAGGGTGGGGGAAGGAAACATAATTATGGAAAAGAAAGGAATGGCCATGTAGTTACGTCTGAGTCGAGTGTGTGGGTCAAGAACAATATGACATTTCATAGGCTATGTTCCCCAGTGAAAGGGCCCATGAGGACGAAAGGGTGGGATATCCCTAAAGGATCATATATAATGTCTAGCATGTGGCAAAGGGGGGACAAGAAAGTTAGAGTAGAGCACCCTCCAGGACCAACACTTGAACCTGGGCTTGAGCTTGCCTAGTGTGAGCAGCAGGGGAAATGTCCCTCTGACACCATCTGTTCATCACAGTAGATAATCCTCTGCTTGGGGATAATCACCTACTCTTTCTCCTGAATGAGAAAGCTGGGACCACCAGCTTCAACAGAGCTGTTCCTTTCTTCCCTTCTCCATGACAATTGCCTTGTATTCCTGGGTCACCAGACTCTTCTTCTCCCACTGGAGAAATTACAGAGAGAGAACATTCCAAGGGACCTCGGGGTTGCCCACTTGACAAGAAACCTCATGGTACAACATCGGTCCTGGGCGGGGGAGCAGGGGACTACAGCTGTCCACTTCCAGCCAGAGGGAAGGGCTGTCGGCGTTAAGTGGAAAACCAGACCGTCTCAGACAAGTGAGGATGCATTTAGGACTCACTCACCACTCTGCTGTGAGCTGTAGCTTCTCCAGTTCAATCCCACACAAGAGATAAGTCGAGTATTTTCTATGCGTCAGAATCTGGGCAAAGTCCTGGGGACTTTAGAACAGCAAAAGACCAACTTTCTCTCCGGGAAAAACTCATTATTTGGCTCTAAGATGGCTAATATGAGCTGATTTGTAAAATACTGACAATAGGAACTATCTTTGCGACAGACATGATGCTGTTGTTCGTTCTCTGTCTGGGCACACAGTTAAACATTTCCCAGCATCATCTGCAGTGCCCACATGAATGAGCTCTAGCTAATGGAATGTGGACAGAAGGGTTGGACGTTCCAGGTCTGGCATCTGAAAGTTTTCCCACAATCTTCCATGTATTGTCTCTTCCTTCTTAGCTGGAAGCAAAATCCGCACAGAGGACTCTGGGGTCCTCCACGAAGTAGAGCCACTAGCTGGAAGGATTCTGGGTCCCTAAGAGACTACAAAGAACAGAGATCCCCCCCCAACACACACACACACACACACGCACGCACGCACGCACATGCACACACAGGTCACGTTGGACTGTGATATGAACAAAACAATAATATTGTATTAACCCACTGAGATTTTAGGGTTGTTCGTCCCAGCAGTTAGTGTTTCTTTAAAAAAAAAAAAAAAAAGATTTTATTTATTTATTTGAGACAGAGAGCATGAAAGGGAGGAGGGTCAGAGGGAGAAGCAGACTCCCCGCCGAGCAGGGAGCCCAATGCGGGACTCAATCCCGGGACTCCAGGATCATGACCTGAGCCGAAGGCAGTCGCCCAACCAACTGAGCCACCCAGGCGCCCAGCAGCTAATGTTTCTTGCCCTATTTAACGCACTCATGGATTTCCTTAACATATGGAATGAGAGAGTGCCTCATTTAACACCTGACGTTACACAGGTGCACTGTGCCAGAAACATAGTAGGTGCCCAATAACTGAGGATCATGCGATGGGAAACCAGTTGCTTTTCTTAGAGCCTCCAAACACGGAATCTCTGCCAACACAAGCCTTTGTAGCCAATGAGAGGGGGAGGAAGCTCCCAGAACAAGAGACGCACAGAAACACAGACTGATCGAAGGGGAGAGCTGCTGAGCTTAAAGGCACATGGGGAAAATTTTAAGTGACAAGTCACGATGTACCTTTCTATCTGATTTCCTCCTGCCTTTGTTGAACATGGACTCTGCCAGCTTCCTTGAGGTCCCGGCTTCCCTACAGGTCCTGAGCCTCCCTCTCTTTGGCACAGTCCGTTGAGCGTTGCTTTGTTCTGGCCATTTCCTAGAGCAATCCTTCCATCCCAGCCCTTGCCTGGCGTCTGAACCCGGCCACCCTGACTCATTCCCAAAGTACTTAGCATACGCAGGGCACTGCATTAAAGACCCACCAAAGTAGGGTGGGTGGGAGTGGGCAGCAATACAAAGCCACAGGGGGAAAGGGCAGAAAATGGAAAAGCACGATAAAACTCGTGCGGGTCTGCCTTTTATTATCATGGTGTCAAGGCAATTCTAAACAAAACTAGCAATAGAAACTCCTCCTGCCCAGATAGTATCCCGCGTACTCCCCACATGCCCTGGAATCCCACCGGCTGGAGACACAAGGTCAAACACAACACACTCCTTGCTCTCAGGGTGCCCATGGTCTAGCAGGGGAGACTACAGCTAAATGCACACATAGTGTGGAGAACAGTCAACAGCAGGGAAGGCTCTCCCAAAGCAACGTCCAACACTTGATTTCAGCTCAGTCATGATCTCAAAGTGGAGAGATGGAGCCCCGCGTGGGGACTGCTTAGGGTTCTCTCTCTTCCCTCTCCCTCTACCCCTCCCTGTCCCTCCCACCCCAGTCTCCCTCTCTCTCTCTCTCAAAAAAAAAAAAAAAAAGATGCACCTGGGCAAACAGATACTGGTCAGTGAGACTAGAGCGGCCAGCGGAAGTCAATTCCAGTCGTGTTGGCAGTAAGAAACTCACAAAGCATTCTTCATCTTATCTATCGCTTTACTGAGATAGGATTCAAATACCATACAATTCATCCACATAAAGTGTACCAGTCAGTGGTTTGTTGTATACTCACAGATTTCTGCACTCATCACCACCATCTATTTTGGAACTTTTACCCCAAAAAGAAACCTTGCACCCCTTAGCTGTCACTCCCCAGTGCTCTTGGTCATATGCCTCAGAGCTGCCAAAGGTTTTTCAAACAGGAAAGTGAAAAATTAAAAAAATTAGATTTCCATTTTTTAAAAGATCTCTCACTGACCTTCCACTGCCCTAGGCCCAACATGGCACACACACACTCTCTCTCTCTCTCCCACATACACACACACACACACACACACGTCTCATGACGAAAGTGTGAGGAGGACCTACCTGCAGCCCCAGGTCCCTACTCCTCACCAGCTGCACCCCCTCAAAGGCTTGCACCTGCATGCTGAGCCCACACACACGTAGGCCCTGGTTTCCTGCCTCACAAGAAATGCCTGAGGGAACTTAGCTGAGCCAGCCTTGGCTTCAGGCAAGTTCACACCTTCAGGCTCTGCTTCCTGGTGGCTGGACTTGGAGGATCGGTCCTCCAGGATTTTCCAGCTCGTGGCCTATTCTCTGAGAGTTGACTCTCTCCCGCTCCAAACGCTCCTCCCTCCCATGCCCACCCCATCAAACCACACCCCTCCCAAGAGGGGCAGAGCCTCGTGGCTCTCCACGATCGCAGAGGTGCCCAAAGGGCTCAGCCCTCGCAGAAGTCCCTGGAACTCTCTCAGGACCTGCCTGCAGGGAACATATTATTGTGCTCATTTCAGAAATGGGGAAACTGAGGTTTGCAGAGTGTAAATGCTCTCCTAGGGCTCCGTAGCAGGTGAGGAGCGAAGCCCAGCCTCCGCCCGAAGCGAGGAGAGGCAGTCCGCATTAGAACTGCTTTCAGTAGCTTTTTCTCACCTAACAGTCGGTCCAAGCCAAGAACTGGAATAGCACATCTGCGGTGTCAGCCCAAGTCCCAGGATCCCGTGTCTTTATGCCTCACCATCCTTAGCATGGGACTTTCAGCTCCATGATCAAAACTCCTACTCCGGACCCTGTGATTTTTATTTTAATTGGGCAAGCTATAGCTCTTCCAGAAGCCCCTTATGGTGGGCTTCTCTTCCATCTCATTGGCTCATCAGGAAGATGTAACATTGCTGCTACAAACAAAATTAGTATTTTTCACCAAGGTGGGAGGTGAGGGGGATGGATACTGGGTAGGGAAACCGTGGTGCAGGCTGAGTGGAGTCCGGCCCCCTGGTCTCCCACACTCCACCTGCACTGCCCCAGGCCTGTGGACCAGCGCCCCCCACACCCCAAGACATACCGGGCTAGACCCGGGGCCAGGCTTGGTGCTTCCGGAGGGACAAGAGCTTCTCCCCATCATCCATCTGCGCTGTGGGCGGAGCGCACATTCCCATGGGCAAGGGGAGAGCTTGGTCATTACCCCAAGGTGAGGAGCTAGTGAGAAGTCCCCACTTTGGGAGGCGTTAAAAAGCCCTGGGAGTATGTCATCCCCCAACCGGCCAGCACTCCTGGCTGTTGCAGGCCTTAATGGAAACGGCTCCAGTGAACTCACTTCCAGGCCGGCCCCAGAGGCCCTCCGCAAAAGTGCCGGGCTCTCAGAAGGGCTCAAGAATAAATTATGTATTAATCACCATCTCCAGATCATATATGCAAATTGTGCCTTCATGCTATAATTTCTGAGCAGCATTAACCTGGATGGTGGGGGTGGGTGGAGGGTAAGGAGAGACGTCGGTGAGCTGGGAAGAAAAAAAGCCTCTTAAAGGACAAAATTCAGAGAGTCTTAGAGACAGCCACGATGCAGGGGTATTAACAACAGGGGTCCATCCATCGTGTCTGCCTTTCCCTCCGGCCGAGCGGGCCCGTGAGCTTGATCATAACAGAAGAGGGCCTGCCTCGCAGGGGTGGGTCCCTTCACCAAGCAAGCCAGGCCCGTGTCCCCTGGGGCCTGATCACCTGGGGGTTAGGAGGTGCTAAGGCACACCCCATCCTCCAAAAAGGCACCATGCAAACTTCACTCAAGGCGTCTTATTTCCAGGCTCCACTGCCCTCCCTGTTCTCCGAAGATTAAACCTGTTACGAACCTTGAGAAGCGTCAATCACCTTTTTGCTTCTAGCAAACACCCTTCAAAATGGAGACCCCAGGGGAAAATCGTCATGTTCCATGGGAAGCACTCTGGCATGGAAAGTTTCGGGGATAGCAGCCCTGGGTTCTGAACCAGATTCCCTGCGAGGCTCCCTGGCCATCCGATCGTCTTCTCACCCATAAAACTAGGCTTTGAACTAGTAGAGATTAAAGATCATTTCTAGCTCTAATTCTAAGACTCCAGGAATGGACTCTACCACCCTGCAGTATGTATTTTTTTTTTCCTTTTTGTACGAATTTTCTCAGAAAATGCGAATAAGTCACAGATATTCATGCCAATAAATTTTGAGGGGTTACCATGACCTCTGGCAAGGTACTTTTCACCTGGTAACTCAGTCCCCACAGCAATCTTCCTGTGGGCTGGGTAGGTATTACAGACAGCCCCAATGTACAGGTGAAGTAAGGGGGCACAGAGAGGTAAGTCATTAACCACTCCATTTCTCCTTGGACGTCTTAGACGGATCTCCAGTTTAACGAATGGCTTCCCCACCCCACCCCCAAACGTGCTTCTCTTCCTGTCGTCCCCTCCCAGGTAAGTGACAACTCCCTTCTGCCTAGATCCAGGCCAAAACCTTCAAGTGTCTCCCGCCTCCCAACAAATCACATCAACTCTGCTCTCAAATGTACTCCCAGTGGGACCAGCCCAGTGTAAGCCTCCATCATGTGTTGTCTAGGCCATTGCAAGAGTCTTCTTACTGATCCCCAGTGTCCACCCTCTGGTTCCCATCTCACGCATGCACATGAACAGGGGGGTTTCTCGAGGCCATAGTCAGAATGATCCTTTGCAAATATCATGCAAAACTTTCAGTGGCTCCCTATCGCGCTGAGGATGAATTCCAAAGTCCTTACTGTGGCTTCCAAGGTCCTCCAAGATCTCTCCCACCCCAGCCTCTGATCTCTTCTCCTCATGGCTCACTCCTGCCCAGCCCTGCTGGCCCCTTCACTCTTCCTCAGGCCAGCCAGGCATCCTCCTGTCTCCGTCCTTGCCTGGCCTTGCCCTCCCCCCAGATATCCAACTGGCTTGCTTCAACGCTTCATTCCAGTCTCTGCACCACACCAAGGAGATGTCCTCTGACTACATAAAATAGCACCTCCCTTATCTGTCTGCGTCCCCTGGCTCGGTTTATTCTTCTCTTTAGCACACATCTCCACCTGACATACTTTATATTATTTATTTTAGTGTCCTTCTCCCTCTACCAAAGGTAAGCTCTGTCAGGACAAAGACTTTGTCTAGTGTGTTCAGTGTTAAATCCCCAGGGCCTAAGAGAGTGCCTGGCATTTTCAAAAGTCTCTCAGTGTGATGGAGGGTGTCAAGTAACATAGTGACATTAAAGAGAAAAGTAATAATGTGTTTCCTATGTCACCTATATTCCTTAGTCACCTATAAAACAGCCCACTGTGGATTTCTGCACGATATACGGTATTTAAAACACCAATTACCTAATTATTTGACTCTTAATGAACTCATTAGTGAGTATGGTTGTATGCAGGATGCTAGCATACTGAAAGAATGACATTTTCCCTAGACCTGGACAGGAATTATATACTGTAATGTAAATAAACAATAAAATGATTTGTTAAAGACATTAACTCAATGCAAATATAATTATCCAAATAAAATAAACCATTTTTCTAATGCTTGCTTACTGAATGAAGAGTTACCTGAGTGAGAGATGGAAGGGGGTGCCACTGTGTGGTTGTGGGGAAAGAGAAGTCAAGGGAGGTGGGGAAGGTGGGAAACCATTGAATACCCAAGGCACATCCATTTCCTAACCCGGGAATTCGTAGGTGGACTTCCCTTCTTGGCATTCAGGAACCTGGAAGTGAATGAGTGACTACGGATCATGATTCAAAGTCATAAATGAGGCCATAGGATTAAAACACACACAGGGGCTCCTGGGTGACTCAGTCAGTTAAGTGTCCGACTCTTGGTTTTAGGCTCAGGTCAGGATCTCAGGGTCGTGAGTTCAAGTCCAGCCTTGGGCTCGGTGCTTGGGATTTTCTCTCTCCTGCTTCCTCTGCACTGCCCACCACCCCCCCAACTTCCCCACTTGCTTGCATGCTCTCTCTCTAAAAGAAAAACACACACACACACACACACTCAAAATAGACATCTGTTTTAACTATGTAACTATATAATTTATTACCCACACTGAGACAGTTTTGAAAGTGAGAGACAAATAAATAAAATATAATTTTTAAAGTACACATTTATAGATTGACAAATTTTTTGTTTTATTATAAAGGTAGGTCTATAAAATAGTCCTATTTAAAAATTATTTTCATAAATAAAATCATTTCTAAAAACAAAAAACAATGCACATGAAAGCCAAAAATTTTTAATTATTTAGACTGATTTGTCTGAACAACTAGTTATAAAGAGCAAAAGCAGACTATTATTCTTGGTTGGTAAACACCTAACTATAATCCACTGTGGAGTCATATCTATATCTAAGACCATGTCACAGATGTTTCTCTAAAGAATATATTTTTAGTATTTTTAGAATTTCTTAATAAAATTGCCTGCAATCTTTTTCAAAGTTGCATTTTATGGTTCATAGATTTGAAATTGTTGATACCTTTGACTGACTCAGTTGACCACAGTATCTTTACTTAAGAAAATACTCTTTCTATAGGTAAGTGAAGAACTAAATCTGATAAATGGAAAATAGTCTCAATTCTAATTATTTCCTTATTGAAATGTGTTAATATCTCAGTCCAGATCTTTTCGCAGGTACCTTTTTTTGGGGGGTCATTCAGAGAAACATTCTTTGACCAATAGTTTATGAGATAAAATTCATCAGATACATTCTCTATGATTCTTTTAAATGTTTTGTCAAATTTAGATGCTGTGAGGTCATAAGATATTTTGAAACATAATTATTTACCCTCATATTCAAATTATTTAATTTGTTCAATTTTTCTTTGGTTTTGTAGGTACGAATTTTGTTTTCAACGATTACATTTTCCAAAAAGCTTCCAGAGCCGAAGTCTTTTGGCACACGGTTCCTCAAATACTTGATTCAAGAACACCAACTGCTTTTGAGCAAAATGCAAACAAAATTTAGAGGACTTATTTGTTCACCAGTCGGGGGGGGGGGGGGGATGAAAGAGGAAAAGGTCAGTAGACATTGTAGCATGTTTGAGTTGATTTACAAAGTAGCCCATTAAAGGCTCAAACATTTGTGAAATTTAAGAACAGGCGGAAAAGAAAAAGAGCTCATTTTGCCAGGCTGAAGCACTTTTCCGATTTGACATCAGCTCCATTACAAATATTTTGTAGTTTCGCTTCTCTGTGTGTAAATAAAAATATTTATGTCTGTCAACTATGACTTCTATTTTGTTGGTAGACTAGCACAGCTTGTTTGGATGCAATTATGAACTATGAACGCACTACATCTAATTCCAAATACATTTCTGCTCCACAGATTTCTTAATTTAGTAATGACACTATTTCTCTCATGATGCTGAGCTCCACCAAAAACTGTATTTGAGTGAACTACCACCATCTCCCATTGTTGGATCATTATTAAGTGAAGTGATAAACTACAATAATATCAAATGCTCTATCTTTGATGGAACGAACTTCCAGAAGCTTTACTTTGAGTCCACGAACTGATTGGGGGGGGAAACAGAATCAAACCATTATTTAAATTAACTGGTTTTCTCCTGAAGAAACAGACACAAAACTACATCATTTTAACTCTTTGTGCATGTTCTTCTGCTGCTAATGGAGCCATCCCGGTAATAACCATCACTTTGTGCACAAGAAAAAGTGAAATCAAAATTAAGCTACATAGCTCTGGTAAGCGCTATGAATTGTGCAAGACTGTTGAATCTCAGATCTGTACCTCTGAAACAAATAATGCAATATATGTTAAGAAAAAAAAAAAGAAGAAGAAGGTAGCGGGAGGGGAAGAATGAAGCGGGGGAAATCGGAGGGGTAGACGAACCATGAGAGACGATGGACTCTGAAAAACAAACTGAGGGTTCTAGAGGGGAGGGGGGTGGGAGGATGGGTTAGCCTGGTGGTGGGTATTGAGGAGGGCACGTTCTGCATGGAGCACTGGGTGTTATATGCAAACAATGAATCATGGAACACTTCATCTAAAACTAATGATGTAATGTATGGGGATTAACATAAGAATAAAAAAATTTAAAAAAAAATTAAGCTACATAAACTGAGAAGAATAATCATTTTACCTAAACTGAAAAGTCATACTTTCCAAAGTGATCTAGATACACATCAGCATGGGTGAAATCATCATCGCCCGGTATAACTGTCTTAGAATAGCGACTCATTTTTAAATTAGACGGTGATGCTTTTTTATAAGATTTCGTTTTCTGGGTGTAACTCGGCCAGTGTTGTTACTACAGTCCCCGGGGTTTATGGCAAATGTCAACAAGCACTGTGCAAGTTTCACATTCATCATCAACATTCTTTTTGTTTTTTTTTTTTTAAAGATTTTATTTATTTGACAGAGAGAGACACAGCGAGAGAGGGAACACAAGCAGGGGGAGTGGGAGAGGGAGAAGCAGGCTTCCCGCGGAGCAGGGAGCCCAATGTGGGGCTCGATTCCAGGACCCTGGGACCACGACCTGAGCCGAAGGCAGACGCTTAACGACTGAGCCACCCAGGCACCCCATCATCAACATTCTTGAGCAAAGGATAGTCAGTACTTAATTTTTCATTAAACATGCACCTTTTTTTTTTTAGCTCAATGCTGCTAGAAAAAAAAAAAAAACAGTATTATCACACAATAAGGTAAAACCAGAGATTATGGGGCTATCCTATAACACTGAGGTAAAGGCTACAAGTGTGTTCAGACCATCCTGTCTCCACTCCACTGTGGGACTGACTGCTCAAACTCTGTCCAGCACACATTTCACGCCCACCAAACCAACACGCCCCATGTTTCCTTCTGACTGCGATGACTCGGTCCTGATCACCCCAGGGTCTGACACAGGCTGAGGCTCGTAGCCCGAGCAACCAGCAGGGTCAGCCATAATTGGGTACTCCCATGATTCAACACCTAAACCCGAAGGAGATGATCATCAATGGCCACTGGTGTCCAAGGGGAACAGGCTCTCCCTCAGAGCCTTCCAGAAGGAATCAGTATGCCGCCTTAACCCCTGAAAGGCACCTCTGAATGTCCTCAAAATCCAGTCTTGATTTCCATGTGGAGAGCCATATTTTTCTGGCGTGGCAAGTTGGCTCTTGCAACTTTTGAAGCTTCTGGACCGTTCTGGAACCAACTTGACATTGGGACAGTTTCAACATTTTCTCTCATGACACACTAGGACTTTAGCATCCACTCATCCAAGGGGAGGTTAAGAGGATGCATTGAGTCTGGATGATGAGGGCAACAGAACAACTTTGGACACAGCAAAGTTTCTGGGTGACATCAAATTCATTATACAAAGCTACGTGGGCCTGTCCCCAAATCCTGTAGTTCCCTGAGATCCTACTTTCCCTTAATTCTTGGATAACATAGCTTAGTCAGACATCCTCGAATTCATAAAATGTCCAGGGCTTGCATTTTCCAGGTCATTTTTTATTGCAAACTCCTGTCTCCACTCCGGAGGCTACTCTTCATTAGTTCTTCAACGCGTACTTCATACAAAACAGCCAAATGAGGAAAAGTTTACTGAAGGTTTGGAAAGAATGGAGAAGGTGGCACAGCAGGAAAGAAGAAACAACTTGAAACTGAATACACGCTTAGGACGCCCTTGGACACCTCCCTGCCACTGGGGAGTGTCACACATGCCATCTCCCTCTCCTTGTCTCTGGCTGACGCTCCTTGCACGGCTTTTCTCTCTGTGCTCCTTAAAGGAAGTGTTCCTTAAGGACACATGAGCTTTGCAAATAGTCTTTCCAGGTTGAAGTCCCACCTCTGATATCTCTTCTTTGTGTGATCTTGGATGCATCATTTACCCTTTATGTGCCTCAGGATCCTCATTTGAAAAACAAGTGTAACATTATTCAGTCATAAAAAGAAATAGGTATTGATACACGCTATAACATGAATGAACCTCAAAACCAGGATGCTACGTCAAAGAAGCTGGACATGAAAGTTCACATATTATATGATTTCGCTTATATGAAATGTCCCGAGTGGGTAAATCCACAGTAACAGGAAGCAGATCGGTGGCTGCCAGGGGCCGGGGGCGGTGGGAATGGCAGGGAAATGACCACTCACTTCTTAATGGGTATTATAGGTTAAATCGTGTTCCCCTAAAAAGATGTATTGAAGTTTTAACCCCCAAGTACCTCAGAATGTAACCTTATTTGGAAAGGGGGTTTTTACAGAGGTAATCAATTTAAAACAAGGTGATTAGGATGGCACCGAATCCAACATATGACTGGCGTCCTTATAAAAGGGGGGATTTGGGTACGGAGACAGGTAGAGGAAGGACAATGTGCAGACACATGGGAAGAACAGCTTCTGAAGGTGGAGGCAGAGAATGGACTGAGGCAAGGAAGGATCCTACTCCAAGTGTCAGAAGGAACATAGCTCTGCCAACACTTTGATTTCAGACTTCTAGCCACTGAACTGTGAGACAATACACTTCTATTACTTTAAGCCCCCCAGTGTGTAGTACTTTGTTACTGAAGCCCTAGAAAACGAATATAAATGGATACAGGATTTTCTTTCGAGGTGATCAAGATGTTCTGGAACTAGATCAAAGTTGAGGTTGCACAACATTGTGAATGCATTGAATGTCACCGAATTGTTTACTTTCAAAAGGTTAATTTTATGTTATGTGAAGTTCATGTTCATTTACACATGTATAATAACACCTACCTACCACAGTTGTGAGCATTCAATGAGTCAACACACAGGAAAGTTAGAACAGCCCCTGAGACATAGTAATCACTCAATAAAGTATTGAGTAAATAAAGGTAAATAAAGGAGAGATAATATTACTATCCAACAGACTCTTCAAATTTTCCCACCTCTAACCATCAAATAAGGAGGGGCAACTAATTACCCAAGACCTGTTTTGGGTTTTTTTTTTTTAAATGCAGAACATCTTAGCTCTCTCCTGCCAAACCACACTGTGTGAATACTGAGTCTGAAATGTCTTCTTTTTTTTCTATAAACTGTCCCAACAAGTCATTTTCCCCAGAATTTCTCACCCACAAGACGAATTGTACCACCCCCACCACCAAACATTCAAAAACTAGCAGTGGATGGGTTTATAAAAATTGCAATTATTTGGGGCGCCTGGGTGGCTCAGTCAGTTAAGCATCTGCCTTCTGCTCAGGTCATGATCTCTGGGTCCTGGAATCGAGCCCCACATCGGGCTCCCTGCTCCGCGGGAAGACTGCTTCTCCCTCTGCCTCACCCCCTCCAACCCCGCTCATGCTCTTTCTCCCTCGCTCTCAAATAAATAAATAAAAATCTTTAAAAAAATTGTAATTATTTCCATCCCATCCCACAAACAGCTGCATACAAAAATGAACTAATTTCGCTACCACTTAAGGACAAGCACTTTTCAGTCATCCTTCTTGGGGGTGGAAGTAGCACGTGGGGAGGGATGATTTTATGAGACCCGCTTACACTCTCGGGTCCTGCTCCTAACCAGGATCTCTCTGGGCTGTGACGGCTGAAGCCAGCAAGAACACTTGCCCACGTGGAAATCAGACACCAGATTTCCTGGGCTCTGGGCTCTGGGCTCTCACCAAGTGGGTTTATTGTCCCCTACTGAGCTCATCACACGAGGAGAAAGCCCAAGTGGATGGGTTGTCAAGGTATTAAAATGGTGCAAGATCCAGAAGTCCTAAGAATTAAGGTCTTTTTGTCTTTATGAAGGTCTTCGTTCCAGAGGATTAAAACACCCACACACAGAAAAATGACTTGCTGACTTTAAAGTCTTCTTGTTTCTCACCCTTCCCTCTCGAATACAGAAGAGGAAGAGGGAAAGTTTTGCAAGTATTGAGAAAGCAGCCTTTGAGAGATTTGATGCTCTGTGCCAGGGGGAAATTGATCATGGAAAGAAAGGTAAAGAAAAAATTGTGCACATGAACTGGAGCAATGAGAGGAAAAATTCGAGGAGACACGTTCGACCATGGCAGCAGATCTGTATCAAGCATGCCATAGATTTGGGGCAGGCTTTTTTGAAAATATATGTCTCAAATTACATTTCTCAGAATTGCTGTTAATGCCCTACAACTTGTCGTAACACGCTGCATCTTCAGGAAGGCCCTTTTTTTATTATTAATATTTTATTGTTTTTAGAGTAGGCACCTTAGGAGAGAGTATGTGGGAGCGAAAATGTACCAGCCAGCTCTCAGCCATGCACCCGGGTGGCAGTGCAAAACGCTGGTTTAAACAACTCTGTGATAAGCTAGATACATATTTATGTCTGAGATGCTTTCTTCTTCATAAATATTTTCTCTGGTGTCTCCGTGTACCTCCCTATCCATTTAGGGATCAGTTAACCTCATAATCAAACCCTACTGGGCAAGCCACGGAAACAGACAGCTGTTTCCCAAACAATTACAAAAGGAGGAGAAATACATCAAACATGCAATTCTTATCACAATTAACTATTGTGGGAAAGGATATCCCCTCCCTTTCACCTGTCGAGATTATCAGAAAAATAGAGGCTACATTTAGAAAGAAAAAAAGCAGTCCTTGCTAGTAAGACGTTTTATAAGTCAAGCAAATAATAGCGATGATAAGAATAACTATCAAAGTAATGGCAGCCAAGATGTATGAAGCACACAGGCCAGGCCTCGTGCTGAGCGGTCTACGTGATTTATCTCATCGAAGTCCTGCAGCCACCCTATGGGGTAAATGTGATTATACCCATTTCACCGATGAAGCCACTGAGAGGCAGAAAACATTGCCAAGTTCATCAGCTATTAAGGAGAGCCAGCCCTCAATTTAGGTTTATCTGATTCTGAAACCCATGGTTTTAATAACGATGCTTCTCGCCAATATAAAAGCTTTCACATGCCCAAGGTAAAGGCTCCCAGTCGTCTCCCACAGATTCTTATTCTTTTTGTCAAAGGGTACAATGTCGTTACTGCAAATAGCCTCTATCGCTGCTGTGGCCAAGTCAGCTGCCCTGACCCGGATGATGGTCATTTCCCTCTTGCTGACCAAGGTAAGCAAAGCACGCTGGGTCATCGGGATTTTTAAAAAAAAAAAAAAAAAACGAGGGGCGCCTGGGTGG
Source organism: Mirounga leonina (assembly GCF_011800145.1). Classification (NCBI taxonomy): domain Eukaryota; kingdom Metazoa; phylum Chordata; class Mammalia; order Carnivora; family Phocidae; genus Mirounga; species Mirounga leonina. The sequence goes on from NW_023270709.1 coordinate 16,673,074, forward strand.
CTCAGTTGGTTAAGCGACTGCCTTCGGCTCAGGTCATGATTCTGGAGTCCTGGGATCGAGCCCCGCATCAGGCTTCCCTTGCTCTGCAGGGATCCTGCTTCTCTCTCTCCCTCTGCCTGCCACTCCCCCTGCTAGTGCTCTCTCTCTGTCAAATAAAGAAATAAAATCTTAAAAAAAAAAAAAAAAAACCGAGCTAGAAACAGGTGAATATAGTGATTGTGAAGACAAACAATAAAAATGAAGCCCCGGAATGGAAATATGAGTGCCCTGCAGTCAAGACATAATTGCTAGAGAGTTAAAGAGAACAGAAGAAGGAGAGAGGGAAAAGATGGGGAAAGCCAAGAGACCCACTCCAAGCACAGGATAAAGGCAGGGAAAAGTAAATGCTTTTCTTGGATAATTAAAACTGGGATCGTACAAGATATGAGGTTAGACAGTTGGTGAATTATATATTTCTAATTCCTCTACTGAAGCGCCATAGGCTAGAGACAGCCTCCCAGGTATTAATGAAAAGGCCTCAGCATGGTGCTCTGAATTCACTGCGGTGTGCCCAACCCAACAAAAAGAAGCCCAGAAAACCCGCAAAAATAGCAAGAGTCAATTCCTTTGATCAGTTGATTTCTCATAATGGTTACTGTTTGCTAACTGGCCCCCCTCCCACCGTCCCGCACACACACACACACACACACACACACAGAAGGGGTGACAACTCTAAGAATATTTTCTGGATGGGCTGCTTTGCCTTTGAAATGTGCTTCATTATTCTTCGGCCAAATGTAAGACAAAATCATCGCCCCGCTGATGAACTAAGGCCCAAAGGCTGACCACACTTAGCCAGAAAGGGGCTGTTCAGACCCTCAGACCCTCAGATGATGGAGGTGCCGCCCGAGACAATGAGACTCCACCTCCTCTTCAGGCAGCTTTCGCTTCTTTCCATTTCCTCCAAGTGGGTGAAAGGCCAGCCCCGCTGAACACTTTGAAGTAGGCAACTCACTGCTTCCTCGTGCTGTCTCCTTCCTCAGAATCCTCCGCTCTCTGCACTCCCCTCCTTCAAAACCTTCTGCCCAACATCTAAGGCCTGTTCAGATCCTACCGCTGGGGGGGGTCGCCAGTACCATGTTCGCAGCAGGCAGTTTGGGCAGTGTGCATCAGAAATCTCAGGAATATCCTTCTCTGCGAGCCACACCAAAATACAACCCAGACAAAAGATCTGTGAACCTAAGTGGTAATCACAGAATCACTGAAAACAGAAAGGGAAGATATAGGGCCCAATTACGGGGGAATGTTTGGGTAAAGGATAATCCTCTCAGTGTACGCAAAGATATTTTTATCATTAAAATGATTGTAAGATGGTAAAAGTAAAAGAATAGTTAAAACGTCATGTACAGTATAAACACAACTATACAAAAATACCACCCACAGGATGAGGGGAAAATGCTAAGTGTAGTTACCTCTATGGGGTGGAATTATGTTTATATATAAAATAATAAAAGGAATTTTTTTTCTCTTAGCTATGTTTTGCTTTTGCTGTCTGAGTTTTCTACAATGGGTATTCATGTTTTAAAGGCGGGACAATACAGCGGTTAAGAGCTGCCTCTAATCAGAAGACCTAGCTTCGCATCCGAGATCCCAGATCTACCACTCAATGAGCTACATGACTTCAGGCAGGTTACTTAATATCCTTGAACTTTGGTTCTCCAGTCGATAAGATGGGGATAATTTTATTGTTGTGAGGATGAAATGGATTGACAGGTGCAAGGTGCTTACATCAGTGGCACAGAGTAAATGCTCAGTAAATATCACCGGCGTTATGAAACACTTACTGAGTGTTTGTTGGGTGCAGGTTGGGATGTTCAGCGGGGTGGATAAAAAGAAGGCTAGGACCGGCTCCTTGTTCTTGAGGGGAAACAGACATGTAAACAGACATTCACAATGGGTGGGGTCGATTCCACAAGCAAGGAAGATACAAGACACTGTGAAAGCAAAGAAGAGAGAGTCCCTGCTCCCCCAAGGCAAGAATTTCATGGTCATTGGAATTAGAATGCCTCAAATACTTTCAGATCCTAATGTTACTTCATCTTGATATATTTTAGCAACTGGGTGGGAAGTGCGTATCTGCAGGGTAATTGGCCCCATAAGAAGGAGGTGGCGGTACCTGGCATCTTAAGTCTGGAGAGCATTTGATAATGTCCAGACAGCTCTTATTTGCACCATCCCACTTGTCTCCCACATGACACTTATAAAGCTGGCTATTTTTCAGCAAGGCTTAGATGGGTAAAGGGGGCTGGCTCAGGCTCCTCAGCAAGTAAGGGCAAAGATGAGACAAACTCTGGAAGAGAATATGTCATGGCAGAGGGATTACAGTAAGACTTCTCTGTCAGGAGAGGCTCGTGTTTCATTCATTACTTCTTTGCGTGACAAGTGAGTCTCCCACACCACGGTGGGGGCCTAGGGGTTTGCTGCACTGGTGAGCTTGTGGACAGTTGGGAAAGGCCAGGTATGAACTCCTAGCGAGAAGTATGGAAAAGCTACCACAAAGAGCTCACACTTTGTATAGGAACTCTGGAATGAGACCCAGACTACTGGTTGGCCCAAAGATCATTGACCCTATTCTCCTTCGTGGCTGATAATCTAACTTAGACTTACATCTGCTGACTTCCTTTGAGCCTATCATCCAACCTGAAGGTATTCTTTTGCATACCCAGCTACAGAGAAGCAGTGTAGTCTAAAGAAGACAACAATGAACTTGGAGACCAGTGACCTAAAATCAGGCTTAGTTCAGCCATTTATTCATTGTAGGACTTTAGCAAATGATTTTAACCTCTCTGAGCCTTAGCTCCCTCCTTCATAATATTGAAATAATAATACCCACCTCTTAAGGTTGTTAAGAGATTAAATGAAATGTATTACATGTTTTTGGAACATTCAGCAAAATGGTTTGGCTCATAAAGATCACTTACTCTTCTAAGGGAATGGATTCTTGGTGATACCCAACCACATCATCAGCATCATAGCTTAGACATGTCCCGTGAGTCACATGGCCCCGACTGCTCAGCGATAATGCCAGTCAGTTAGACCATTGCTAAGTCAGCAACAGAGACATTTTCCACTCGAATTAGACCCACCCTCTGACTCACATAAAAGGAAGCGTGTCCTTGTTATCCAACTCCCATGGCCTTTACCTAACTAGGTGGATTAGCCACTGTTTTTGAACATCTAGGTCAATACTTTTTATTGTTGCCATAGAAAATTGAGAGTTGCTATAGGATAAAAATAACCTCTACCAGGACCTACATTTCTGCACTGCTATGAATTGCTCTTGATCAACACATTTTCCATTGCCAAAATGGGCCATCTTCATACAATAACAGCCACGCGAACGTTCAGCAATTTCGCCAACCATGACTCTATGCAGTGATTGTCAGGAATGATGAAATATGATTAGCAAATTATGGCTTTGGTGTTTTATTTTAAGGCAACTTAGGGAACATGAATGGATTGAGCTATTTTGCATTTTTCAGTAGAATCATTTCAAAGGAGTGCGTAATGGAGAACTCGAGACGGATGGCCAAAAGAAAAGGCATGAATACTAGTACCGCTTCATAGCTTATCAGCATAATTTATCCTTGCCTCCTGTCTGGAACAGTTGTGCAATGTTTTTGTATATGGCAACACAGCTGCTATTTGTTCTGGCATCTTTACTTGAAGACTGGATATATTACCTGAACTATTTCTTTAATTATTTTATATCTGAATGTGTAAAAAAGACATGGGATCCTCATCATAAAATCTCACATTGTGCTTTCTTCATAAGTTAGGTCACTTGCAGCAGTATCTCTGGGACCTGAGTCAGAACAAGACTCTTGCCTATCTTATATCGCCTCTACTTTACAATGAACTCTGTGGTGACAAAGTTCAGGGTTCTTGACATCGATTGAGAAATAAAGGTATTTCCCTACTTCTCCATATCTTACACTGATAACAATAGTACTATGGTATTGCTAATTTTTTTCTGTCTTCAAGTCCTACGCTTATAATTTTTATATCCCTCCCATGGAGCTGGCAGTAGAGTAAAATTCCATACAGCCTCTTTTATTTTCCCACTGATATCATTATAAAATTAGAGGTGCATTCCTATGGAAATAATTTGGCCCTGAAATATAATCAGAAACACACTTAAGAATGCAGCACATATTTTAAGACCATATTTAAAAGAGTGAAGATAACCTATATTGAATGATACTCAAAATAGCCATTAAAATAAGGGGGAAAGCACTGGACTTGGGTTTGAATACACGCTCTGTGACTTACCGTCCATGTGATTTGTGGGTAATTTTTTTTTTTAAGTTGGACTAAAAACTCTTACATCACAGGGTCATTATAAGAATTTTAACAGAGGAGCGTCTGGGTGACTCAGTCGTTTAGGCATCCTACTCTTGATTTCGGCTCAGGTCATGATCTCAGGGTGGTGAGAATGAGCCCCACGTGGGGCTCTATGCTCAGCAGGGAGTCTGGTTGGGGTTCTCTCTCTCCCTCTCCCTCTGCCCCTCCCCCATCTTGAGCTGTAAAAAATAATAATAATTAAGGGAAACAGTAATATAGTATCTGATGTACAATATGGGTTTAATAAATATTACTCAAATTGAGTGAATGTCTGAAAATAAGCTATAAAAGTAGAAGGCTAAAACTGCCATCAACTGACACTTTGCTTCAAGAAGTAGTAACACTGATTAAAAACCAAAATGGTTTTTAGTTTCTGAATGTGTTTAAAGCCCAAGTGTCACATTATCCATATTTTTTTTAAATGTTTATTGACTTTTTAAAAATCGCACATGTAATATGAAACTGGGCAAAATGAAACATTTCAGAAAAACATGATATCATGAAAGTTTGATAATTAATGAATCCAGAACTTTAGAGCCTGGATTCAAACCCAAGTGCCATCAAGGTGACCTTGCCTGACACCTTGCCAGTATATGACTTTCATCCTGGCATAATTATTAACAGTGTGCCTTTCACTTTCTATCTGTCCCCATAGGGATGATAAATATGTGGCCTCTCGCCCCATAACCTGCCTCCCAAAAAGAACACCCCATCAACAGTTGGATGCCATGTTCCCCATGCTCTTCATTATTAATTACCCTTAAAAAATCATTATTTGCTGTTTTCCACAACTTATTTCAACTTTTCTTCTTATTTTACCGATTGAATTTTTGTAGAAACATAATTTTCCATACATGTTCGTTTTCCTATTTGAAATTAGACAGCAGAATTCTGTGTTAAATGCATTTTGTATTTCCAAGAATGCATGCTAGTGAGTAAAAATGATACAGGTAATAGCTGATGCTACCTTTTTTTAAAGTTCCATAAAAAGAAATTATTTTATCTGAGGTCTGCTCTGTACGTCTCATCCAAGTGAACATAGATGCAGGTGGGGTACAGTAATATCTCACCAGTTTGGAATCCAACATTTTGGAATTTGAGATCATTTGGGCAGGAGCTAAAGTGAAGCTCCCCATTGCTTAAGAAGTCATTTCTCCATGACAATGAAAATGATTATTTTTAAGTAAGATTTTAGAGCCAAATGTTTAAGAGATCAAATCGCCTATTGTAAAAGGGTTATAAATGAAAAATACGTGATTTAGCTCAGTTTGACTAATAGCATGAAGTTGAAAGTTATTTGATTATCTGTTACACTGTTCTGTAATTCAGGCTGTTTCTTAAGTAAGGTCTATTGAGACGCTAAGACAAACTCCATCCATGAGCTACTCGGCAACTATATCCAACTTCCTTCTTCCTTGAGGCCCAAATATATTCCCAGCCTGTTCTGCAACCAGTGGTGATGCTGTCCCAGCCAAGTCCCTAGAGGGTGGAGGTGGGCGGGAAGGACACAGGGTCCTTTAAGAAGAAATGTCTTCCTGATAGAGGCAGACATGGTTGGTGTTGCCTGCCTTGAACATTTGGAGATAAGATTGCCTTATCGCAACCACGGAGGAAAGACCAAAAGCATGCAGACTCCAACTCCGAGCATGTTGAGCAGGTAAACCAACACCGTATAACTCCCTCGCTCAAGACTCCCTGCTGCATGAGAAAAATAAACCCTTATTCGTTTAAGGTACTGTGAGCTGGATTTTTGCATTACTTGGGGCCAAATGCATTCCTAACTAACACAATGGCTTAGGGGGCTGAGATAAGCCTATTTTACTTTAAACTGGATTTTTGCATCCTTCGGAGAAGTGATGTGGTTTCTTTCCAGCAGTCAAGTAGGAAAGAGTTCCCCTTGAATCACTTTAGCCTTTTCATCTTATTTCAGTTTGAATTCCACTTTTTTATTTCGAAGTAAATATTCTCAGAGCATCGTGCAAAGCCATATTTAAATTAAGTGTTAAACCTATTCCAGATACAATGTTCTTACTACTAACTGCTATTCCATGGAGTTGTGGTTACGAACACGGGCTCTCGAGTTGGAATGCCTGGTTCCCGGTCCCAGCTCTACCACAGACACACCCTATGACCTCACACTTGAACTTCTATGCCTTAGTTTTCTCATCGTAAAAATGGGGGGAAATAAACTATATGTCCAATAGAATAACAGTGGAGAATAACCAAGATGTACAATGGTTAAAACAGTGCGTGGAACTCTAAACACTCAATAAATATTAGGCTTTACATGGGATTTAAAAGTTGATTCTATGTCATATATACAAATACATGTAGGCTGCGTATATACATATCTGGACATATATCAGTGTGTGCATATATACTTGTTTGTGTTTCACTTTATATTCTCAAATAAAACATGGAATAAAGTGAAAGTTTGATCATCCAACCCTTTAGACACCCCAAATATAGATCCAGAGAAGCCCCAGTGAATAAAGTATCCTTAACCTCTTTTGTTTCTTTTTTTTTTTTTAAGTTCTGTGTCTAAGCCTGTTTGGTTACATCTGTGTAATGGAACTCTCAAAACCCTTCACTCTTATTTCCATGAGCGTCTTCTCAAGCCAGCCTTCCTGAGCATCAAGTATTACTATTTCTCACCAACAATTGGCAACAATATCTTTTGATTTGGGGTTGGTTGATTTTTGTCTTTTTTTTTTTTTAACCTTCTTCCTTGTGAAATTGTTGTTGTGTCCTCTGTGCATTTCTCACTGTCTTTACCTGCCCTTGAGAAGCCTTTCTGTGCATGAGCCCAAAGGCACCCCCTGTTCTTTTGTCCCTCTATGACAATGACTCTTCTAGATGCTGTACACAGCATTGCTTGAGCTTTAGATCATTGACGAATACATATCTTAACCAAGTGGGTCGCCCCTGCAGTTCCAATTTCTTCTTCTCTTTCGTGATGAGGTTTCTCTTTCCCCCTTTGCAACAGCTTCCCAAACTACCAGCACCCCTCCTGTCCTCTCCTTCTCCTGGGGGGCCATTCATGTCCTGCCCCGCTCCAGTGTCCTGGGCTTGCAGAAGCCTATGCTCTCTTCCCTCGCTCCCCAGCGTTTAGATCCTGCACGTTGCCACTGTGTGATCCCTATCTTCCAAATTGCCTTCCGAGCTGCGACTGCCATACTCCTCCCCCATGGCCAGAGTCCAGTCTAAAAGAATTGTCCCCTCGCTGGCTTCCCTATCTACCACATTAAAAAGTTGTCATCGTCGTATTTCACTTGTCAGCAACACGATGCACGAATCAGATATTTCTTTTTTACTCTTTCATCTTTGCTGCACATAAGAATTAGTGTCTAATGACACAGAGGCGAAAAGTTAATGGGAATTTAATTGAAAAAAACTACCATCCCAGCAGGAATTGGACCTGCTGGCCTGAACACGGGAGGTAGATATTTCATCCACGAGGCTTTGGGGTTTGGTTTAGTGTGCTTGGATATAGATGATATCACTTTGGTAAACAGATCATTCCTGGATTTTTCCAGTATTACTTTGGTCAACAGAAAGAAGAAAGAAGTGGATTCCAATTTAAATGTCAGGGCTAGCCACTCTAAGGAGGGGAGTTATAATAAAAATAGGATTTAATTTCCTATAAATGTTTGAGTTCTTCAACCCTAATATACAGAAATAATGAATATTTATACATGTAAAATACACATTCCTCTCAGCTACAGCAGCATTTAGTCACTCATACCCAAAAGAAGCCCGGGAGAATGTTTTTAGGGATTTTGAGTCCCACCTCAGATTTTTTTAGAGGAAATAACATTATCCGAAGACTTTTGTCCCTGCCTTCTTTCATATTTTTCTCCAGAAGCCCAAGCCATATAAAGAAATAGGCAAGGGGGGCGCCTGGATGGCTCGGTCAGTTAAGCGTCTGCCTTCGGCTCAAGTCATGATCTCAGGGTCCTGAGATCGAGTCCTGCATCAGGTTCCCTGCTCAGCGGGGAGCCTGTTTCTCCCTCTCCCTCTGCCCCTCCCTGCCACTCATGCACACTCTCAAATAAATAAATAAAATCTTTTAAAAAAATGGGCAAGGATACAGTTTTGATGATTTGATGGTAATAGAATTCTGGAGTAATTCAGACCATCAGGATATTATTATGTGTTTTTATTTCAAAACAAATTAATTAAGCTTACCAAATGTGTCATATCCAGATTCACCTAGAATTGTCACCTGATCTGCAACGCTCAGGCTACGTGAGGCTTCCTGAGGAGGTTGAGAACAGTATCTCTCCTCAGCCTTTTGGTTGCTTTCAACGTTTTAGAGCATTTAGCTATTTTCTTGTGCCTGGCTATGTGACAGAGACTGTATGCATTACAATATGTAATTTTGACTAAATTAACCCTTAAATCATTGAAAAAGCTGTAGAAAGAACCCCAGACTGGAAATCCTACAACTAACACAAACCCAAGTGAGCAGTGAGAAAATGGTGGAGTCTGTACTTGGATGTGCTCTTCATCAGTCCCATTACTCAGTGAAGAACGTAGAAGATTTCACTTTCAAAAGGTCAACCAAGAAAAAAAACCTAAGATTGTTTTTTAATTGATTTAAAATAAGGAAGTACACCCACAATCATTAATGGTGAACCTTGCCCTAAGTAACTCTTACGACTTAGGTTATTACTTAGTGATGATAGAAAATCAGCATGTAAGCAAGAAATTCAAAGAAAAGCATGCAGAACTAGAAACCAAACATCTACAATGTTTTAAACTAGGTTTCAAGTTATGTGAAACCCAGTCAGGATTTATAAAACATTATTAAGCTTAATGATACATTATTTTTTATGATTTTATTTTTAAGTCATCTCTACACCCAGTGTGGAGCTCGAACTCACAACCCTGAGATCAAGAGTCGCATGCTTTACCGACTGAGCCAGACAGGTGCCCCAGTGATAAATATTTAAAAGCTTCTTTTTTGTGAAGGCAAAAATGGTTTTGTGAACTGCTAATAAATAAAAATTATGTTTCTGAAATATTTTTATCTTCACTTCATCCATGTTAAATTTATTGGTATAAAACACATAATATATTAAACCACAGCCCAAACATACACACACAAGTTATTAAATCTCTCTGAGCCTCAGTTTCCCCAGCTGCAAGATAGAAATACCCATATCCATCTCATTTTTTCAGATAAAGCACGTGAAACAGCACAGTGTTTGCTACATGGTATGAATCCATTAAATGTTAGCCATGATTGACGTTGTTACCAAAATTATTATTAGTATTATCCCTCCTAAGGGCACAAAGTTTTCCGGCAACGCCGAACCACTCACTGTCTCCTTACTTGCTTTTGATCACTCCCGAATAGTTCCCACCAGCTCTACGTGGTCAAATATTATCTGGGCTTTTCAGTCCGTTTTAAATACTACCTGCTTCATTGATACTGCTCAGCCAGAAGCAACTTTCTCTCTACTCAACATCCAATCATACTGTATTTGCATCCCTCTTATGAAGCTTACAGCTTTTTATCCTGTATAGACAAACAAGACATCCATGACAGACATATGAATCATTTGTATATGTATCATACTCCTTCATAGAGAGTCAGTTTCTTGAGGATAGGGGTCATTTCTTATTCATACGTGTCCTTCCCGAAGCATTCAGCATTGAGCCTTGCCCTTAGTGACAATCAATACATACGAGTTGAACTGATTAATTAATATTTCTGCCCACTCAGTGCAAAATGTATGCTTGAAGGCAAAAGCGAGGCAATGAGGAAGGTCGTGAGGTAGTAGGTATTTCAATCTTTATGTCTCCAATCCCTGTCACATGTTATAGTTAATAAGATAATACAAAGTTTATCTAGACATGAATGTGAACCTTCCTTTCCCTCCCCACTCCCCACCATTAACTTGGTGACCTTGGGGAAGTCATTAACTATTCTAAGCATTGGTGCTCTCCCTGGTGAAAATAGGGAGTTGGATTAAATATCTGAAGGTCCCGGTTGTAAATCCAGGGTACCACATTTGAGACAATGTCTTGTGCCAGCAAAGATGGAGGTATGGAGGAGGGATCTAAAACATAAGAACCAAGCATCAAGATTGAGGCCAGAGGGGTGCCTGGGTGGCTCAGTGGCTCAAGCATCTGACTCTTGATTTTGGCTCAGGTCATGATCTCAGAGTCATGAGATCAAGCCCCACATCCGGCTTCATGCTCAGCAGGGAGTCTACTTGAGATTCTCTCTCTCCCTTTCCTTCTGCCCTTCCCCCACTCAAGTGCGTGCTCTGTGTCTCTAAAATAAATTAATAAATCTTAAAAAAAAAAAAGATTGAGGCCAGAAAACAATGCTAAGATAAATGTGAGGAGCCACAGGTTGGTTAAATTTAAGGTCAGACCTAAGGGCAAACCATGAGTCTGAGAAAAAATCCAAGATGGAGGCTAGAGCATGGATCGGCATTTCTCAGGGTCTGTAAGAGCAAGCAAACCAAACTGAACACAACAACGAACACAGTCTAAATCAGGTAGTTCAACACAGAAATGTTAATATGGGGATCTTGTCACAAAGATGTTGGAAGAGCTAAGAGGCAAATCCAAAAGGAATGGCAAAGCAACCCAGGGATTAGCAGGGGCAGGTAGCCACTACTCTTTCCAGGGCTGAGGAAATAGTGGGAGAAGCGCTGTTACTGGTGCCCAGGGCTGGGGAGGTCCAGCAGGGGAGATTGCTTTAAGAGTTACAACTGCCAGTGAGACCCAGGTACTTCCAAATGCACCATCCCAGGGAGAAAATGAGACAGAGAAAGACCTCAGCTTCTACCTTTCTCCTATCTTCTGAAGACTCTTGTTGGCCAAACCTGGCTGTAAGACACCTGGCGGGAGAGTCTGGGAACACAGTCGATAGGGGTCAGCCCAGGCAATATAAAACAGAGCAGAAGAAAATGAGAAAAGCAAACGAGAGGAAAAAGACAATTAACCAACCCAGATGGCCCTGGATCTAGCTTCAGAGATGATTTTTCCAGAATAGGCTCTCTCTTGGTCTGTGACTTCTTTGAATTTCTCCACCCCACCTGCTGCCATCACACGTTGCTGTAAAGTATTGTTGCTTTGGAGGAGCTAAGAGGAAAGCTACTGACAAATGGTCTGATAAAATGATGTATAGAAGTAAAGACCATGTCATACAGCACTCAGCTGTGTACGTTCCAGAATTCTTCTCTAGATGCTTCCTAACGTGTGCCTACACTTGCTCATAACCCTGGCTTCCCCGGTGCAAGGCATCCCCGAATAGAACACTAGCTGTGTTTTTCCAAAAGGACATTGATCTGGTCGGCTTAAACAATGTAGCATCCCCATGTAAACTACTAAGTTTACAGCTCATGTAAACCCATACTCCGATGATAGTCTGATCCTTCCAACAAAAACATAAAATCCATCAGTGTGGTTTCCTGCTAATGAACTGGGAAGGGACAAGCTTTCCTTTTTCTTTTTCTTTTATTCCACAGTGACATTCATTGACCCCCGGCTGGCATTTCTGTCACCTACAGTAAAATGATACCACATGCATATTTATCGTATACAAATTCAATTTTATCCATTTAGGGGGGAATAGAGGGGAACCCACAGGGTGGGGGGTAGGGAGAGAGAGGGAAAATTTTCCAATAACACAGGCAATTTTACCTACCATTTCCCACCGTGAGATGATGCTCTGGAGTGAGCCAGAGATGAGAGATGTGTATCTACTCTGCCCTAAATCAATCTTCGCTCCTGCTTATCTCTCAAAGCCTCTTGCCGAGATGCTAATGTGTAAAGATTTGGCACTGAAAAATTAAATGTTGCTTACATAGTCTTAACTGTGTACATATTTTTATATATACTCTGCATACCAATGCTGTAAACTACACAAAACAGGCAAATGAAGACTTTTTTTAAGGGTGGATTTTTAAAAATATAATAGCTCCTTGCCTTCCATGCAGACGTTAGAACCTAGGTGAGCTGAACTCTGTGACTCCAGGGCACATGCACGGGAGCTGAAAATTCAGTTGAGGGGTGCCCAGATGGCTCAGCCGGTTAGGCGTCTGCCTTCTGCCCAGGGTCCTGGGATCGAACCCCTACATGGGGCTCCCTGCTCAGTGAGGAGTCTGCTCCTCCCTCTCCCTCTGGCCCTCCCCCCTCATGCTCTCGTTCTCAAATAAATAAATAAAATCTTAAAAAAAGAAAAGAAAATTCAGTTGAGAGGCAGGCGGTGGTGCCGGAACGGGGAGGAGTTTCACTTCTACCAAAACAAGAGTATTAGCCTTAGTTTCAAAAAGGGAGAGAAGGAAGAGAAGACAGTGCTGGCAATCAGTATAGCTACAGGATTTATCTTCACAGGCTGTCCCCCCTGATGCCCAGATACTGCTCTGAGATTTCATCGGATGACTAAACCAGTGACTTCCTTTGCCCTGCCTCAGCTATCCGCCTCAAGAGATGGGGGCATGATATCTGCCTCTTGCTTGTTGTCACAAAAAAATATCTAGTGATTAGATCTAATCCCCAAGTAACCCACTCTCCAATGCTGAAATGGCTGAGAGTCCAAGAAGACAGCCCAATTTGGATTGGAATAATCCATCCTGGTTCTATTCACCTTGAGGGTGGCCAGACGTTGGGGTGTCGGGACAAGCACAACAGTGTGAATGTCACTTGCACGACAAACATCCCAGTGATGTTCTTACTTAATCCAAGGTACCAGGAGAAAGCTTTTCCCCACCTTCATCCAAATCTAAAGGGCTTTGTTTGAAGTCCTTCAGATTCCTAATCTCAACCGTGTAATATCCAGAATACATAAACAACCAACCAACCAAACCGGGAAAATTATCTACGAGCTCCTGCAGCCTGAAAAGCTGCCATTAGTAATAAGCCTTCCCTCTCCCCTCGCTCGTCCTGCCCTGAACCCTGGGCCCCTGCTGTGTTCCACAACACAGCTCTCTCTAACATGCCAGGTTAATGCTGAGAAGGAACTTAAACCACAAAGGACCAAAAAGCAAATATTTTTGCCCAAAGCTAATGTAGCAAATTACATGCAAGATCTAAACTCCAAGAACCTTTTAAATGGCGCAAGTCTACACAAACACACGGCATCCAGCTTGCCAAGACTTAAAAACTAAATTAAATCTAAGTCATGTCCCACTGGGGGATTTATAGAACCCAGTTAAAAGACCAGGGTTCGGGTCTTGGCAGGACTGCTGGCTTCTGTCATCCCCCAGGTAACTAATTTCTCTCACTGGGCTTCTGTTTGCCCGGGAAGCCTACATTCTGCCCTGAGTGCATAGGAACAGCGAGGCTTGGGTGTGTAGGCAGGGTGCTCAAAGCTCCAGGCAAAAGAGGTGTCTCTGCATGATCAGAAATTCCGGCAGCGGATGACTGTGTAGTCTGTGGGATTCGAAGGGCCCCGTCGGAGCTAAGGTCAAGTCCTCTTTGAGCAGGGCTTCCCCAGCGAGAGGACACCGCCTTGCCTCCACCCATGGTTCTAGCTGCCTCCCGGCCCAGAAGCCTTACCAGCTCGGAGGCGGTGCCTTGTTCTAATTCTCGTAAAGATACCCCATCAGCAGCGACCTGAGCCCTAACCAGGGATGGAGCAACTCTCAGAACCAACGTCCTCTTGCACAAAGCCGTGCAAGGGAAACGTTTACAAAAGGAGCTGCTTTGGTGGGAGTCAGATCCACAATGAACATTTGTGGTCAGAAGGCTGGAGACCAGCAGAACTAAAGCATCGACAATCACCTTTGCTCCACGGCCATACTACCTAGCACTCGGCCAGACACTCCACGTCCTGCCCCTTCACTTGTGGTTGCAGCCCGAAGAACCGAAGAAGCAATGCACATGAAGCTGGAAAAGCTCATTTAAAATCAGTGCAGCGGGGAAACTGGCCCTGGCAGTGTTGCACAAGAAAGCCAGGAAGTTAATGGACTGCATCTGGCTTTGTTTTGCTCACATACTCAGTTGGACACCAGACAGCAGTGGTGGTTATTTTTTGAGCACTTGGGGGAAAATGTATTTTTTAGGTCAATGTGTGCTATCAGTTCTGCATCGCTTTCATCCCTGAATTTCTTTGTGCGTAGGTTTCAAACTGTATTTCAACTAGATGTTTTCGACCTTGCCTATATCAGTAGGGAAATGAGTTACTGTTAATGATTGATCACACACTTTCACAGATCCTGTGGCTACAAACGTCACCCTGACAAACCAGCCTAGCAGACTGTCCTGCGATGCCTGAGAAGAGCAACAAGACACTGATACCAAGAAAAGGCCTAGGGGCCTAATTCAGACTCAAGTGCAAAAGGCTAGCACCTTCTAGCTCCTACAGAAAAATCTCCCACACAGTTCACACTGGCCAGATCCAAAGGGTCATCCACGCCAACATGTAGATCCATCAACAAACTGTGTTTTAGAAATGCCCATGGATTTGGAATGGTTCTGAACTGGGGAGAATGAGAAGCAAAGGAAGGGTATTCCCCACCCCCTGCCATAAGCCATTCTCAGGAAATGAGCGCTCAGGATTATACCTCTGTTAATGAGCCGTTGTGTCTTTCATCTCTAGTCTTCTTTGTACATTCCTAATTTTTCTACAGTAAATCAGTGGTTTCTGGTAAGCAAGAAGTGAGAGAAGTGCCCCTTGTTATCTAAATTTAGTTGACGCCTAGGTTCTGAGAGCGAGTGTTTGGAAAGTGAGTTTGGAGAGTAAGAAATCTATCCGGTTCCTGAGTTTCAGAAAACAAGAACTGACATTTCAGAGAGTGATGGATTTATCCAAATCAGATGGCTGGCTGAGTTCCAAGAGGGCAAATTTGGAATGGCCAGCAGTGAAATAGCAAGAGACATCTATATTGAACTTTTAATAAACAACCTTTCCCTTCCCCTTTCTACTTAACATAAGCACCAAAATTATACTCTGGTGGGCAATTTTTGCAATGTCTGTCTCTGGAAAAGTTTTATACCACAGTACTTTCATGTAACAAAACTTCATACTCATTTTGGTTGTTTCTTAAAGTAAAGAAGTTTCCAGGGTGAGTCATAGAAGCAAAGAAATTGAGGGCAACACAGGTGAGTTAGGCATCTTTGTCAAATTCACACAATGGAAATACTTGAGTAAGGATTATGTTTTAATACAATTCTGTGTTCTCTCAACTAGTCTGTCAATGAGCTAAGAATCTGAGATCTATAGGAAATAAGTTGTTAGGCAAACATGAAGAATGATTTCTTGGCCTTAACCCACAGAGTCTTCACTTGTACTTTAGACAAATTAAATTAGAGAAAACAAAATCCTGGCCAAACCGATGACTGTTACAGACTTTCTATGCCAAGGAAGTAGAACTCATCAAGGAACTAGGAGCTAGAGCTTCACGCCACATACAACGCTAAGAAAGAAATACCATTGTTGTCAAATAAACACAGTATTGCTAATATACTTCAAGCAGGGATGTAACCAGAGAACCAAATGTTTTCTCTAAAAACTGAAAGGTGAGATCAGACCCCTTGGAGAATTTTTTTCCCCTTTCTTTAATATCTTCCAAATATATTTGAACTTGTTTCCTTCTTGGACTCATACAATTTTCCCTGATACACTTCACAGATGTGAGCTACATTTGGAAACACGACTCAGGGACTTCGTGGTTTTGACCCATATGTTGGGCTCGTGGAATTCCTCCACGGTTTCCCACAGCACCAACATCACTCAGAGTCCCTTCCCAGTGCTGCCCACTTCCCTCCCAGCAAAGGGTTGCTTTACTCAGCACACAGTGACCGCTGACTCAGTCGCTGTAAGATTCAGTCGCTGTAGAAGGAGACTGCCATCAGAGTTGGTGTGAGTCTAGAAGAGGAAGATCCCAGCTGGCCTATGAAGACTGATGGGATTTGCCAAGCGCCCCGACTCACAGGTCTCATTCCCTCTTTTTCCCTTGTTATGCTTAAAAGTGGCATCGTTTGGGTGCCTGGGTGGCTCAGTTGGTTAAGCGACTGCCTTCGGCTCAGGTCATGATCCTGGAGCCCCGGCATCGAGTCCTGCATCGGGCTCCCTGCTCGGCGGGGAGTCTGCTTCTCCCTCTGACCCTCTTCCCTCTCATGCTCTCTGTCTCTCATTCTCTCTGTCTCAAATAAAAAAAAATAAAAAAAAAAAGTGGCATCGTTTGCAACTTATTAAGAAAATAAAATACTGGCTTACTTCCAGTTACCTATTCCAAATCACAGATGTAAGTAGACTTGTTTACTGAGTGAGTGAGGAGTGAGGAGTGAGAGAGAGTGAAAGGAGACTGGGAGGGGGAAATGAGCAGGGTTAAACAGCAACCCACACTGAAACAGACAAACTCCTCTGAAATTCTAATTGTAAAATAACAAGAGCCCCCATTTGTTGGAACCCAATATTTATCCTCACTGCAGCCCCAGGGAAAAGTATTGTTTGTATTCCCATTTTACAGAGGGAAAAAATCAAGGGCAGGAGGTTGGGTAAGTTGCCCAAGATCTCATAATTAGGAAATGATAGAACTGAGTTTCCAAACTAGGTTAAATCCCTGCTCTTTCCACCTCTAACATCTATCAGAAATAGTTTCATAAAATCAGTTTGGATAAAAAACAAAGAAGATCTAGGGGCGCCAGGGTGGCTCAGTTGGTTAAGCGACTGCCTTCGGCTCAGGTCATGATCCTGGAGTCCCGGGATCGAGTCCCGCATCGGGCTCCCTGCTTGGCGGGGAGTCTGCTTCTCCCTCTGACCCTCCTCCCTCTCATGCTCTCTGTCTCTCATTCTCTCTGTCTCAAATAAACAAAAATTAAAAAAAAAAAACAAAAAAACGAAGATCTAAAGAAATTTGGAGAATGGTCTCTTCAAAGATCTTCTACATTAGTTATCATTGTCATATTATTCACACATCTGTTGACAACCTGATTCAACCTAACTTCCTTTATGTAGAGAAGTGTCAAAGAAAACACGTATGCTCTGCTTTCTTCTTAAGCATCTTCTTCCAGGTTCCCTTCTTTTTCTTCTCAGCTCATTGCCATGTTGGTCAGCAAGGTCTCCCCAGGACCTCATCAGCACAAGTCTGCTTCCGCCTCCACACTAGTCTCCTCCCATTCCCCAGAATCCCACCACCACCACCAGGCTCACTAAACTTTTTACTCAGCTGAATAAATGCTGCTTTCTTTAGCAACTGAGATTTGAGTCTCTCAAACCCTCCCTTCAGGTCAGCCCCACCTACTCCTGATCCTGACCTTTTGAATCCCCAAACACAACTGGAGAAGGGCCCATAACCCCCAGACCTGGCCCACCATAGGCTCACACCATCCAAATACAGCTTGGTCCTGGCAAGTGCTTAGTCGTCCCGGTATCTGTCCTTCATCCGCTCCCTGGCTTGTTTCCCCAGTATGACCATTACAAGACCTTCTTGTCTTGTCTAAGGACCCCAATCCTGGCCAAATACCCATCTCCTTCTTCACCAAGTAGCTGGAGACCTTCTGGACTCAGCTTTGCCTTGGGGCCCACCTTCATCCACCATCCACTTTTTCCTCCTGCCTCTCCCCCTTCCTAAGACCTAGTCACCTTCCACAGTCTTCTACAAAGCCTGCCCTGAGTGTTTCCTCCCTCCCCTGAAGTCCCAAAGCACACCTGTTTATACCTCTTATTCAGGTCCAGTTGTCAAGTATTTCTTATCTTTTTCCCTTTGAATCTTCCCTTAATATTTTAAATTGCACAGTCTGACTTATCTTTTTTTATGCACGTATCCTGTCTACCCAACCAGATTGGGTGTCCTCCAATGCTCTGTCCTTTCCCATCTGCTCATCTTCCTTTCTAATAACTCCCTTGGAGAGAGCTCATCCACTTGCAAAATACCATGGATGCCACACATATTCGTGCCACTAAGCCCCTGCTCAGGCTACCCCTGGACTTAGGCTCCTTTCTCCTTCTCCCTGTCAATCTAAATCCACACTCTTTGCTCAAGGCCACTTCAAATTCCAATGACGCCTTCTCCAGCAAACACAGGTCCACGATTACCTATTCTTTCTGTAGTGTCTATAGCACTCCAGTCTCTATGAGCATTTTCATGCTTAAGTATATTTTTGTTTTATTGTGTCTATAAGTGTGTGTACCATCCACTTCCCTACCAGTTTGGGAGCCTCGTCAGGACAGTTACCAAGTCTCTACCAAGACAGTTACCCTCATAGTACTCAGCACAGCGCTATATATTCTGAAGTGCTTGCTAATTACATCCTACCCACATGCATCCTACATTTCAAAAGTGAAAATGTAACTCGGATTTTTTGTTGCCAACATGGCACAGTAAACAAAGGCTGTGGTGGTGCTAAACGGAGCAAAATCTGGAGTCAGAACCGAACAAAATCTAAACCCTTGGGGCGAGGGGTTCTATGTGCTTTAACAACCCCTCTTCAGAGACACCAAGTGCAAGGACACTGTGGATAGTACCCAGCTTCACAGAGTTGTCTTGTTTAGTTATCCAAACCCAGAAACATAACACCTTGAAAGAGTCTGGCTGAATCAAGAATTCAGAGCTCATTTGCACAAGTGAAAAGTTGCACGGGGCCAAGCAAAGCTGACCTGAGGAAAGCCAGCGTGTTCAGCTTCCTTTCAAATCAGCAACCATAAATGCCACTACCACTTAACATAGCCCCAGTCACACCTGTGTTCTGGGGCCAAGAACAGTGGCCAGCTCAGCACCTTCTGAAACATGGGTGGCTGAAATCCAAGGCAAACAAGACTGAACAGATGAATCACAGCAGCGAGAACCCAGCAGCTGCCATTGTAATCCAGGGAGCTTACCCACCATCCAGTGGGGCAGGGTGTAACAGGTCTCCACTAACTGCTGAAGTTAAGAAATTCTCTTGCCTCTTCCTGGTCTGAAAATGTGGTTAGCCTTGCTGGACTAGGGACCCAGGCCCCATCTTTGAAGTAAAATGTGGCGATCCACAGAGCTCACCCACGCTCACAGACACAGTCTATACACAGATGACAACAGAAAGAACAACTAACATTCCTAGGCTCTTTCATTATGAACTAAGCTCAAAGGAAGCCAGTAACCACTTACAATGTTCTATAAAGTTCTCAGGAAAGGGGCGCATGGGTGGTTCAGTCAGTTAAGTCTCTGCCTTCGATCTTGGGGTCCTGGGATCGAGCCCCATGTCGGGCTCCTTGCTCAGCCGGGAGTCTGCTGGAGGATTCTCTCTCTCCCTCTCCTCCTGCCCCTCCTCCTGCTCGGGCTCTCTCTCTCGCAAATAAAGAAATAAAATCTTAAAAAAAAAAAGTTCTTAGGATAGTATTCTAGAAAGGCAGTCCCCCAATGTCCATCAGTTCAAAAGCCAGTCCAAGTGGAAATTGAGGGTAATGTTTAGTCTCGGGAGCTTCTAAGTTTTGTTACAGCTTTCCAGCCCCTGCCCCCTGGGCTAGCAATAGCAATTGGGAGAAACAAGAGAAAAAATACAATTCGCTTTTCCAAAGTACATCCCAAGCCCATGCACGCTGGAGTGCTAACACTACCAGCCTGCCCCCCGCCCCCAACTCACTTGTCTGTGAAGAAAGCACCTATATTTGTTTTCCTACAAAGCCAGCATCCTCTTTAGGATCTTCCCTGATGCATGAGAACAGCACCACCCGGGCTTGGGACACCTTAGTCCTGAGAGTCGAGAACTTCAATTCATTTATTCATTCAACAAATATTTATCAAGCATTCACTATGTGTGAAGCAGGTGTTCTAAAGTCTGGAAGATAGCAGGAGCACCTGTGTGGCTCAGTCGTGGAGCATCCAACTCTTAATATCCGCTCAGGTCTCAAGGTCCTGAGATCAAGCCCCATGACATTGGGCTCCTTGCTCAGCAGGGAGTCTGCTTGTCCCTCTCCCTCTGCCCTCCCCCTCACGCGCTCGCTCATGCACATGCACTCTCTCTCTAAAATAAATAAGTGAATCTTTTCAATAAATAAATAAAATAAAGTCTGGAAGATAGCAATCATTAAAATAAGAAAAGTCTCTGCCCTCCTGGATCTTATATTCTGTCCGGAAGGCAATTAACAAATAAATGTGTAAATATACAGACTATCAGTTGGTCACGGGTGCTTGGGGGAAAACCAGGCAGATCAATAAGGATAGGAACCACCCAGGGCTGGGGAATGTGGATCACGTAGGATGGTCAGGGAAGGGCTCACTGAAGAGGGGACATCTCAGAGATCTTAAGGAGGTGGAGGAGAAGCCATGCGGAATGGTAGGGAGAGATTTCCAGGCCAAGGCATCAGAAAGGGGGGAGAACCTGAGGCGGGAGAGGGTTTAGTGTATTCACAGAGCTGCAAGGGGCCAGAGTGCCTGGAAAAGCAGGAGCGAAGCCGAGCAAGGTGGAAGGAGCTGAGACAGAAGGGGTGGCAGGAAGCCAGCTCATGGGAGACCTTACAAGCCTCTTGAAGGACTTTGGCTTTGGCTCAGCATATCAGTAGGGCCCGGTCGGGAGAAAGAGGCCACACCAGTTATTTCCACAGAGCTAATTTAATATAAAGAAATGTTAATTAGAAATAAAGTCATTAACCAGGTCACAGACAGGGTAAAAGAGAGCAAATGGAGGAAGCTGGCTCCACCCCTAGGGCTGGGGGAGTGAAGGATGAGTTATTAAAATTCAGAAGCTCAGACGAGGGTCCCACGGGGCAACAGCCCAGACCCCTGAAGAGGGGACAATGGCAGCTGGTTCCGGCATCCCAGAGGAAGCCCAGTGAGATTGGCTCTTGAGCGTGGGTTCAAGTTGCCAAGTGGATTTAACTGTGTCTACAGGAAGGAACTGCCGCTGCCAGGCTGAGGCAGTGGGGCCAGGGTGCCACTCAGAGGGTTGCAGCCTGACAGGAAACCCTGCAGAAAACAAAACAGGAAAAAGTGAGCCCCCTCTGGCTCCTCCAGGGGCGCAGCCTCCCTCCAGCGCCCCCTACTGGCCAACCCCAAGAGGGAGGCGGCGGACCCAGGAGAAAGGTGGTTTTCAGGGGCCCCAGCCCCAGCAGCTTAAAATCCAGCATGGAAGGAAGGATTTAGAGTCGAGTAGCAACAATTTAATAACCAACACCCTCTGAGCAAGACCGGAGGGCATCGGGGAATTTTGAGCAAGAGAGTAACATAGGCTGACTCACTCTGATGGCTTCGTTCAGACAAGATGGTGGGAGGGCAGGAGGAGCAGAGGTGGGAAGAAGTGGTTTGCTTCTGGGTACTGCTAGTCCCATGGGATTTGTTGATCACTTGCATGTGGGCTGTGAAAGAAAGTGAGGAGTCAAGGTGACTCCCACATTCCGGTCTGAATAACTGGAGCTCTGGGTGGGGAGAGTTCGGTTTGATGCACCCGTTAGAAGTCCAAGTGATGATGCTGTAGGCAGCTGGATACCCAAGTCTGGAGCTCAGGAAAGGGGTCTAAGTTAAGATGTAAATTTCAGGTTCACTCACCACATTGATGGATTTTTTTTTTTTTTAAGATTTATTTATTTAAGAGAGAGAAAGTGAGAGAGAGAGAGGGAGGGGAGTGACAGAGGGAGAGGGAGAAGCAGATGCCCCGCTGAGGAGGGAGCCCGACGCGGGGCTCGATCCTAGGACCCTGGGATTATGACCCGAGCGGAAAGCAGACTCTTAACCAACTGAGCCACCCAGGCACCCCCCCCCCCCATAGATGGATTTTAAAGCCCCGTGCTTGGATGAGATCAGTGGTGACATGTCAACATGGCTCACCACACACAATGGCTAGGAATAAGATTTGGAGTCAGAATTCCACAGACTTGAATCCAACTCTACCACCAGGGGATATTCCCAGGCAGCTCCTCACCACTCCAAGCCTTGATTCCACATCTGTAAAATGGGGATAATAATCATCCTACTGATTGCATCAGTCCCACGTGAGGATTAAACCCGGTGGAAGTAAGTAAAGCCCTTATCCCAGTGCCTGACACGCTTTCTTTCGAAGCTGGAGAACGGGGTAGCAGTCAAGTTTACCCCCCTTGGTGAGGAGACTAAGGACAAAGGAAGTCAAAAGGGGAACTTGAGTGCCTTCTGATGCATATGGGAACCCAGGTGGAAGAATCTTTCCTCTAACTTGTGAATAACTGGCCAGGGAGTAAGAGGAGATGCCAGACAACCATCAGACAGAAACAAAGACAAAAGACAGATTCACAAAAGGATTCTTAAAAGAAAAAATAGCAATCCTTTAAAACGCCAAAACTCAGCTGGCAGGGCAACACCACCAGGGAAACAGAATCCTTGCCGCGGGATGAACTCTGGCGACATCAGTGGGTGCCTGTCGTGAGCTGCGTGAGCCGGCGATGAGTCAGGATGAGCACGCTGCATCACCACGACGCTCAGCCCCCACACACCAGTCACCACTTGCTCCAAGTCCGCCTGGGAACGGAGCCCCATCCTCCCATCAACTGTTCACCTCTCACTGAGCGCGTTCACATGAGGCAAGTCTTTTCTTTCCAAGAGCTCAAAGGCAGGGTTATGTAAGGTTGTACCGTCGTCCTCGCCCAAGAGCTGAGACCAGCTGCCTGCACGGGGCACTCCCTTCCTAGGGGTAGGTCAATTCAGGAAACCAAACCGTAGATCACAAGGCTTGCAAAATCCAGCAGTGGAGTACAAGGAGCTGACTCTCCTCACAGGCTGCTCTCCCCGAGTGTAGAAAGCACCCTGAGTGCTGGACCCCACCGTGTGACATCAGAGCTCCCCCTCCCCAGGCCGGTGGGAAGGACCTTTGTCGCAAAGCATCTGTCTCCATGCCCCCCCCCCAGATTGGTATCAAAAGCTCATCATATTGCTCTGCTTTTCAGCAGCCTTTTTCCACACATGTCCCCAACAATCTGACAATGTAAAACGTTCTACTGTCCAGGGATTATATTCCAAACAGCTGTTCCTGGATGCTAGGAAGGATCCATCGGAAACAGGGACTCTTGACTTCAGCTGCAGTTCTTCAGGGGAGCCTTTAAAAAGTTCTGGTGCCTACGCTCCACTCAGGCCAGTCATTATGAGCTGCACTGAATCATCCCTAAAATTCTAACTCCCAGTACTTCAGACTGTGACTGCATTTGCAATGGGGTCTTTCAAGAGGTAATTAAGGGAAAATGAGGTCATTAGGATGGGACTGAATCCAATATGACTGGTGTCCTTATAAGAAGAGGAGATTAGGACACAGACAAGTCCAGAAGGGAGATCATGTGAGGACACAGGAAGCAGCTTGCCATCCACAAACCAAGGAGAGAGGCTTCAGAAGAAACCCAACCGCCCACACCTCGATCTCTGGCTTCTAGCCTGCAGATCTGTGAGACATAACAGCCTTGTGTGAGCCCCCCCAGTCTGTGGTACTTTTGTTATGGCCACCTTAGGAAACTAATATACCAATTGAATCAGAATCTCTGGGAATGAGACCTAGGCATCAGTATTGACTAAAGTTTGCCCAGTGTTTTGACTACAGTTGTGTTTTAGAAGTCACTCTTCTAGATTACAAATGCTCTTCCATCTGCTAGAGTCAGGGCTGACTCTGAAGATGGCTTCTCTAAGAATCTGTGATGCATGATACTTGGTGTAAGTTCATTCGTTCGTTCGTTTGTTCCTTCCTTCCTTCCCTTCTTTCTTCCTTCCTTCCTTCCCTCCCTTCTTCCTTCCTTCTTTCCTTCCCTTCTTCCTTCCTTCCCTTCTTTCTTCCTTCCCTTCCTTCTTCCTTCCTTCTTTCCTTTCCTTCTTCCTTCCTTCCCTCCTTCCTTCCTTCCTTCCTTCCTTCCTTCCTTCCTTCCTTGACAACAATAAACAGGACAGGCCATGGCCCTCACCACAGCCTCAAGCTCACCAGAAACAAAGTTAAGTCCCATCTAACAGCCTTCTATTAAAATCTGAACCACTGAGCGGCCCCGAAGAAAATCTCTAATAAAGCCAAGGACCTAGAAAAGGGCTCGAATCTGATGAAAGGCGCCAAGGGAGAGAGCGAGAGAGAGACCCAGCTGTGAAAGCTAGCCGGGAACACCGAGGCAACGCCTTCCCTCTCTGGAGCATGCCCCTGTCACACAGAGTATCTTTTTTTTTTTTAAACTGCGCCTCATTCAGCTTTCAAAGTGGCCCATTATCCGCAGCAGCATCTTCCTAGGAACGGCCAAAAGACCACTACAAGTGCAGAAGGAAATGGAGCTGCAGCGAGAGACCCACACAAATCCGCAGGAATGGCCAGGCCTCCTTTTTCTGCAAATGGTTGGTTCAAAATAAGCCACCAGTGGTGACCTGGTCCCTGCCGGTCTTTAAATAATGACAGCAAGTGCACTACTGGGTATTTACCCCAAAGATACAAAAGTAGGGATCCGAAGGGCTACGTGCACCCCGATGTTTATAGCAGCAATGTCCACAATAGCCAAACTGTGGAAAGAGCCAAGATGTCCATCGACAGATGAATGGATAAAGAAGAGGTGGTATATATATGCAATGGAATATTATGCAGCCATCAAAAGGAATGAGATCTTGCCATTTGCAACGACGTGGATGGAACTGGAGGGTATTATGTTGAGTGAAATAAGTCAAAAAGAGAAAGACATGTATCATATGATCTCACTGATATGAGGAATTCTTAATCGCAGGAATCAAACTGAGGGTTGTTGGAGTGGGGGGTGGGGTGGGAGGGATGGGGTGACTGGGTGATAGACACTGGGGAGGGTATGTGCTCTGGTAAGCACTGTGAATTGTGCAGGACTGTTGAATCTCAGATCTGTACCTCTGAAACAAATAATGCAATATATGTTAAGAAAAAAAAGAAGAAGAAGAAGGTAGCGGGAGGGGAAGAATGAAGCGGGGGAAATCGGAGGGGTAGACGAACCATGAGAGACGATGGACTCTGAAAAACAAACTGAGGGTTCTAGAGGGGAGGGGGGTGGGAGGATGGGTTAGCCTGGTGATGGGTATTGAGGAGGGCACATTCTGCATGGAGCACTGGGTGTTGTGCACAAACAATGAATCATGGAACACTTCATCTAAAACTAATGATGTAATGTATGGGGATTAACATAAGAATAAAATTTAAAAAAATACAAAATACAAAAATAAAAATACAAAAAAATAAAAAATAAAAAATAAATAAATAATGACAGCAAGGAGGACTCGCGAGCTTGCAAGCCTCGTCTCCTTCCCCGGGCCTCTGTTTCCCCACCTGGGCCATGGACACGGAAAGTGTGGACATCCGGGCACCACTCGGGTGCAGGTGAACTGTTGCGGGTTTAATCGCCCTCCCTGTCAGCCTCTGAACCTCTATCCACATACGTTTCCCTTTGCCATCCCCTCCCCCTCTTTTTTTTTTATTCATCCCTGAAAGCTTCTATTATCAGTCACTGCATGGGGTAAATTTTCAAATCAGCAGTCAGAGTTTTTACGCTGCATGACTCCTATTACAGCCAAAGGAGGCAGGTGACCAACACCGATGTGGTCTCAGAAATCCGCTCAGCCGCGCACTTCCTCATCGTCATTCACTGGTCTTCATGGGGTGGATCCAGGTGGAGTTCTAACAAAGCCTTCTCAGATGATGGGTCTGTGTTTCCCAGAGGGTCCAGGGGAAGAGGGAAGCGGAGACATGAGCCAGAAGAGAGAAAGGAAAGAGAGCGGGCTTGCGGAGTGGTTTTTCGTAGGCATTTGGTCACATTTACCAGATCCGGCTCTGCTAAGAAGGGACAGGTGTTCCAATGGGGTGTCTGAGGCTCTCTCCACCATTCCAGCTTCCCTTTCCCAATCATGCAAGTGTCCCTAAACAATCCTTCCGCCCACTGGCCAGGCCATCCCTACACGAAAGGCCCTGACCCACATTCCTGCAGCTCTGGGACCCTCTTTTTTTTTTTTTTTTTTTAAGATTTTATTTATTTATATGACAGAGAGAGACAGCGAGAACAGGAACACAAGCAGGGGGAGTGGGAGAGGGAGAAGCAGGCTTCCCGCCGAGCAGGAAGCCTGATGTGGGGCTCGATCCCAGGACCCTGGGATCATGACCTGAGCCGAAGGCAGACGCTTAACGACTGAGCCACTCAGGCGCCTGCTCTGGGACCCTCTTGGCAATACCTGTCTGGGTGCTCTGTGGTGGCACCATCTTGCCTCCCTCTCCTCTGGCCTCCTGGCTTTTCTTCCCACTTGGCCATTTGGACCAAACATTCATGCGCACTGTGCCTCTGGTATCTGACCCCATCTTTATACCCAGACACTGCCTTTTATATGACATCTATAAGTGAAGTAAGACCTCTCCGTCCCTCGGAGATACAGGCCACCCCTAAGCCCCCCAGTCCAGCCTACCGAATGTCCAAAGTCTTTCCTGCAATTTCAGCCTCTGCTTCTGGTCCGCACACCTTCACAGACTGTTACCGAGCTGCATCCTACTGGGCCCCCCAGCTTGCGTCCAACACCACTCCTATAAAATCATTAATAAGGACTAGAGGCCGGGGAGCAAGAGGAAAGATTTGCCTCGGGCACAAATTAAGAATCCATGATATGTATTCTCAAGTTCCTCGTGGCAACCCCACAATCTTGGGAGAAGAGGGGGACCTGCTTTTCCTGTCTTCCTCAGACCCAGCACCCAGCCTCTGTGCCTCTCTAGAATTTGGCCCAGAAAGTCTAATCTTCCTCTCTCCGTTATGTAGAGGAGTTCAGCAAACACAAGGGCCCAGCACAAAGGTCTCCTCTTTCCGAAGGCCCACAGCCTTCCTCTGAGGAATGGGCTCACCTCCGGGAACTCCTCATTCAAAGGTCACCAGCGTCTAGCAGGGTCCTGCCTCCACCCCTCCTCCGATGTGAGGAGCAGTGCCGGAGCCAAACGAGAGCTGCCCAGTGGCCTCTGATGAGACAGGGCAGGAAAACTGCCACGAGGGAACCTCCACACTGCGTAGCCCGGAAAGCACATGGAAGCAAAAATCGTGAGGTGCAAAACAAGAGGCAGGAAGGGTTGAAGTAGGTAGTGGCAGGTGACGCAGGGAAGGAGAGGGACTGCCCCACTTGTCTAGTCAAGGCCCTCCGGAATGAAAGGAGGCGCCATTTTCCCCACCTGGCCTCAGTTACCCGCTGCAGAGGCGGTGTCCCCTGCTTGTTTGCTTCCTTGCGTGTGCATGCAATGAATCCCCATTGGCTCAGGGACTGGGAGGCCTTCTCTGCTCCTTACACCCTAAAACAGCAGCGTCGCAACCTCTGTTCCATGCAAACGCTGCGTGTTGCTCTCAGAGCGCCACTAGGCCCCCCCACCCTTTGCCCTGTGGGTCAGGGGTCTTACTCGGATTCACAACTTCGTGTTCATAGCTGTTAGCACAGAGCCGACACTCAAGAGGGATTTCCTTTCAGCTCAGCCCTCTACACTATGCCCTTGACCTTAGCCTGATTTAATACCTCCTAATGTCATCAGGCAAAAATAAGTATTATATAAAAATAGAGGCCCACATGTAAGACCTTCAACTTTCTTCCTCCAGGTTGACAAACAAACTGCAAGGGAGAGTTTGAAATGGAATAACAGCTACCTGGGCCCGTGGAAAGAAAGCTGAGAAAGATCTTGAGGTCCAACCAAAAGCCGTGATTTCTTCCCCCCTCCCGACACCTGGGCAGCCTCGGTGTCTTCAAATGGCACAGTCGCAGGACGATCAGGTTCTCCTGCGTTCAGATAAACTGTGGAAGGGTCAAGCTTGAAAGTCCTCAAGTTAAGTTCAAGGGGCCCAGTTCTACTTCTACCGTAGTGATTCTCCACAAAAAAAATCTACAGAGGGGTTGGTTCTGTAAGACGCAGAAAGCCAGAAAGCAAATCAATTGAATGTCATGGCGTGAGGAGAAGAATCACTAGGGTGACCCTTTCTGCTGAATGGGGCTGATGCCAGAGGAAAAACAAAAATGCCAGCCTTTTGCCTCCTGTCAGAAATGGCTGCGTGCACCAAAAGGGCAGATTTTACCCATTTTCTCTGAAGGAGGCCTTTCTTCTCTGTTTTCGTGCTGAAAATTTCTGACTCCATTAATAACCAATGTCTGAATATAGCTTGTGTCGGTTCCCTTTATGTGGCATTTATAAACAAAATAATAATCTCACTGGAATCTCCACCTCCGAAACTCAGATTATTACAGTGGGATTAAAGTCTATAGACCCCATACTCTACCTCTACCCTTTCTCCCTACTCACCAGTAACTGGAGTGGTCTAGTGGGTCTCTCTCCAATGGAAACCAACCGCATCCTCTGAAGGCGCGAGCAGTGGAGGCATGACCTGTCATGGCAAACCTCTATGTTTCTTCTCACCCGGCTCATAACCCAGATGATGTTCATGCCAACATGGCCCCATGTGCATGCCCAAGGGCCAGATGTATCCCCGCCATTTTCCTCCCACTCGAGAAACTATATCAGAATGCAAGAACCTAAAAACAGCACCCTTATGGGGCCTCTCTCTGGCACGCCTTGTAATTTATCAACAAAGCAAATTATTCAAAACTTTGATATTTCAACTCTTATTAATTAACACATTCCTTCTCACATGCAGTGTGGACACCATGATTGAGAACGCTGACTTCTCAGACACCGTAAGATGCTTACTGCTGGAATTGTTGATGTCAGACCACCAAGCACAAAGAATAACTGCTACTGTTAACTGACTCATGGAAGATTCCAGCACTTGAATGGGAATCAAGGCACCTCTCTCTTTCTTGAAACATGCTCACCAAAATTCCATACTCTCCAATGACACTAACAATTGTGTAATACCCAACAAAGGCTCTGTTACCCTCTAAACAAAAGAAACGATAGAACATGACAACTTTATCATCGTTATGGACCATTACTATTTTTTGTTGTTTTATATACTTCCAAATTCCCTAAAAATGAACATCCACCAGTTTTTAATAGGATATTGTTCAAAATGTTATGTAAAAAAATGTATTTTCAACACTAGGAGGGTGATTTGAGGAGATTCTCCAAGGCACAGGCTCCTCCCCATATTGATTTAAGAAATTCCTAGAGCAATGAGAAGAGGGGGGCATTTTTTAAAAAACCTCCAAAGGGAGGGTCAGGGGACGGTAGAGGCTATTGCATTTTTACTAAAAGATTTCTTGACTGTGCCTCCCAGTGTGATAGATACTATAACAACACTCCTACCTTCTCAACAAACAATTAAAAGACAACCCTTTCCAAGTGTCTATGAGATAGGACCTCTAGGATCTATTATATCAAATGCATGTTTTATAAGTCACCTGTCAGCTAAGCTTCTATGAGTGACAGACATTGGTCTCTGGAAGAAGTATGTCGTAGAATTGGAAACGAAAGAGGATCAAAGGTGCATACACCACTAACCAACACCAAATCTTCTTTGGTCACTGAGAACATAAGGGCCTGGGCTATTTCTTTCCAACCGTCTGGGCAGTTGAACTGAGATCAGGGGTTACGACACTGAAAATCCAGAGGACCACTGAACAGCTTTTACGTCTGGCTCACCATTTCTGTACTGGGAAGGTGTGAACTTTGAGCTGGGATGGTGGTCAGGACAGAGGGGCGGCATACCAGGAAAGTGGAGGGACAGTTACAAGGGGAGTGGGTAGTCACTGCAGGAAGAAGAACAAGAATCAAAAGAAAGAAAAATAGAAGGGAGGAGGCTAGAGGTAAAACAGAAGCCAAGGAGGACTAGTGTTCCTCCCTGCCAATGTGGGGGAGATGATGAAGGTTTGCTCTTCAAGCTCATCAGGAGCATAAGCAATAATTCATGAAAGCCAAAGGACGAGGGGAGACCCCCGGGGTGACCTAGACTTTGCAATGAAAACACACCAGGGAAGCAGAGAGTGCAGACATTGGTGCCACAAAGCGGGGGGAAGCCTTCCACACCGCTTCCCAGTCTTCGTCCTGTCAGATGACAAATGTCTCTTTCATGTAAGGATCAAACGGTGTCGGAGACAGGAACATAAGCGAAAACTCCAGTGACATTGATTTTGCATGTTAGCAGGGCTGCTTCTAAAGAGGAACTCGCATGGCAGCTGGAGAGTTTCTTCACCTGGGGACCGCGATCCTGCAGCTCCCTTAGCCACAAATCGGCCAACGGGAACAAATTCATCCAGCCCCTTGGACAGCCTCACGTTGACACTTCAATTACCCGATAACTGCCGCCATGTTTTTCGAGCTGAGCAGGAAAACTCCAGAAGACCCTAACCTTTTTTCCCTCTTCGGCTCCTGCTAACCTTCTACCTCCTTCTGCTGTTTCCTGGCTAAGTCTCCATGGTGAGGTTGTCATCAGCACACGGAGGGAATACCAACAAAAAGTCCCGGACCTGAATTCGAATCCTGCTTTGCCAGGGGCGTGACCTCGGCCAGGTTGCCTAGATTCTGTCAACTTCAGTCTCCTAGTCTGTAAAATGGCAGTTGTTGCAGAAAACCAAATAAGACCGTGACCGTTTGGAACACTTAGATGCTGTGATGGTTGTTGCGATGCTAACGGTGCTAAGCAAAGGAAGGATTCAGCGCACTCTCAAAACTAACATGAAACGTACCTTTCTTCTGGTGAAAATGCATTTGAAAGCCTCTTGAGCACATTACAAGTAGCCAATCTATCTTTAGTTTCATGCAAAAATATTCTGTTCCAATTATACTGAAAGCTTCTTGACAAAAATTAGTATTTAATTTGATAACATCATCTTCCCAATGTAGGAAAAAAAACCCCACAAATTTTGTGTATCTGAGAAATAATTCTAAGTGATTAATATGATAATAATTATTAGTTAATAATGAAGAGAAATATGCTATGGTCAATACCCCACGTTTACTTACAAAGGTTTTTTGTTGGTTGTTGTTGTTGTTTTTTTTTCAGTCTAAAGATGGCAACAGAGAATATTGTAGATGTCTCTCTGGGCTCCACTCTATACAGATTTCTACTAAAGCAACTGGAGTCCCTTTAGGGCATTGGTTTGTGTGTCTGTCACTGGAATGTGAGCTCCCGTGGCTAATGTCTTAGCCATTGTTGTATACCTGGTGCTGCTACATAGTAGTCTAGGATGGATGAGCGGATGGTCAGTCCAACTACACTGGCAGGAATAGATACAATCTGAAAAGGAAAGCTATTTTATAAGTTCATATTATACTTGTATCAGTTAAGATCAAGCTCATCTGCTTCCATCCATCCCCTAACAAAAAGGGCTTAATGAAAACAGATGTGTATTTCTTTTTCACACCGAAGTTTAGAGGTAGTCTGTTCACAGCCCCACAGTGCCAGGGACTCATGTGCCTTGAGGCTCATTGCTCAAGGCTATTGCTGTGTATGGCTTTCATTCCTGGATTTACATCTTGGTCCAAGACATCTCTGAAGCTCCAGTTATTATAATCACAATCCAGGTGGAAGAAAGGTATGCATGGGTATTTGGGGAGCAAAATGGGTGAACTGTGTCAAAGAATGTTATTTTCCTCTCAATATCTATTTCTTCCCTTTTTAATAACAGAACCTCAATTTCTATCCCCTTTTATTGCCATCCATAATAAATGCTATATTCCTCAGCCTGCTTTGTAGTGAAGTGTGAACATATGACCAGGTTTCAGATAATGAAATATAAGCAGAAATATTACATAGAATTTTGGGGAAGTTTCTCCTCTTTAAAAGGGACACAGATATGATAGCTGGAGCCGTAGCAACCATTTTGGATCATAAAAACCATAAAGACAAAAGCTGCATCCTAAGAATGACAGATGAATGAACTACAGGGAAACTTCATATCTGAAAACCTCATAGAGGATCCAGACCAGTCCTGGACCGCCAACTCTGAACACCTTTTACATGAGAGAGAAATTAAGTTTTATCTTTTTTTTTTATGCCACTCTTACATTTCTGGCCCCTATAAAGCTGAATCTAGTCCTAAACAGTATAGGACTGAAGTATTGAATCTCTTTCCTCCCTCTTCCTATTTATCCATTACCAGCAGCATTATTCTCCACCAACAAGGCCATTACTGAATCTTTTTTCGCTATCTTAACCTTTCTCATAGGGAGTAGCAAACAAAGGACACAAAGCTCATAACTTTTAGTTTTGCAAACTATGAAAATTTTGTAACAAAAGGAAATAAAATAAAACATGAACTATCAACAATTCCCCATACAGCTACTGTGAAATTAAAAAGTTAAGAGAATTCACCTCTAAAATCCCAAAAGCACTTCTGTCACCATTCAACATCTATGGCCACGTTCTTACCTTGTACTTGATAAGGGAACGAACGTATCTTTAGGTAAATGGTTCCTCATTAACATACATACCTAAAAAGAAAAAAGTCAGAAGGAAAGAAATAGTTATTGTCCTCTATCAAAGAGGCAGATCATGACCCCTTTGCCATTTGACCTAAAACTCAGCTGAACAAGAAGATCACCCCATTTTCCTTCTTACAAATCCCTACAAAAAAGTTCAAGCCACATACGTTATCAAAGCAACTTTATAAATAAGCTGGTGCGAACATATCCATGAATACTAAAAATATGTTCCTGGCCAACAGTTGTCTTCTCTAAGATTCTATGGGAGTTATGCCTCTTCTGATAACCTCAATTCTTATTTTATCTTATTTATATTTAAACGAGTTCAGTGTACCCACAAGTATAAGATAAGTGTTTTATAAATTGACACCATGGAGAGATCAAGATTAGTAAGTTTTATGAAGGTGGTGTGTGGGTAGCTTCTTTGAATCTTTCTGCAAGGTGGTATCTGGACTCCACTAATCACTACAGATCTTATGACAGAGAAGAAAGATGGGTAGACAAAGCTTACTCCAAAGACCTGGATTCTTGTCCCAATTCCCATTTCCAACATGTAGTATAAATTTGGACCAGTGTCTTAATCTCTCCAGCCTCTTTTCTGTTAAATGAGAATAATAACAACTTTAAATAATTTTGGTGAGGTTCAACACTATATGAAAACAGTTTACAATGGTAAAGAGTTGCATAAATGTATTGTCTATATGTTTGTATGAAATAGTAGTGTTTAAGTTCTAAGTAGTAGAAACTAAACTGTGTACCTTAAGCATTTGTGTGTATATATGTATGTGCTTAATGTATACAGAACATTCCAGAAGAAAAGAACACAAACCATTAAATAAAATGGTTACCCTTGTGGATAGGGTATATTTTGTTTCCTTTAAACTTTCGGTGATAGCCGTATATTATAAAATTAAGAAAAAATATGGACTATAACTGAAGTTCTTTTCATGATGAAATGGGAGGAGGCCAAAGCTAAGGGATTTGAAAGAAACAGAATGTTCTTCTAACAATGATAATGAGTCCCCCAAATCTACAGTCTTGAAAGCCCTTACCCTGGCGACCCACAAATTGGGTCCTCCAGATGGATACCAACAATTACACGTCAAGATTTAGAAAACCAAAATACTTAACAATTGTTTGAAGAAGCCTCCGAATATTCAATACACGGGGGTTTCTGACATTGGCAGCCAGCACTAAACTTACACCACAGAACTTGTATTTCCAAGGAGCACCTTTTTATTCAAGGAACACCCCTATCCCCACAATCCATCAGGCAAAAAGTGTATGGCTTCCACAATTATTTTTTTTTTAAGATTTTATTTATTTATCTGAGACAGAGAGAATGAGAGAGACAGAGAGCACATGAGAGGGGGGGAGGGTCAGAGGGAGAAGCAGGCTCCCTGCGGAGCAGGGAGCCCGATGCGGGACTTGATCCCGGGACTCCAGGATCATGACCTGAGCCGAAGGCAGTCGCTTAACCAACTGAGCCACACAGGCGCCCCACAATTATTTTGTTGTCCACCATTTCCCTTCCTCTTCTTCGTTACCTGTTCTATAAATATTCCAACACTCACACCTAAAACCCCAAAGAAGATTTGGAGGTGATACACTGAACAGGAATTAGGCTTCAGAATACCTAGCAATCAAGAACTTCCTTGCCCCCCTCCCCGTTCCCCCAAAATTAAAGCAGAAATTCTTTGTGCAAATCCCACTCTCTTTACTGGAGTCTCCGAGTACCTACCATGATTGCCTTATCTCCAACCCACCTGAGTCATTTGATCTAAATTCTCTAGGCAGGCACACAGAGAGTCCGGATCTCCATCCTAATGATGATGACTACCTCAATCTCCACACATCTGGCTCCTGCGAATGTCATCTGGGAGGCTAGTCAGCAGGGAACAGACCAGGTAAAAAGGACACCAGAATGGTGGGGGCAGTATGAAAAATAAGATGGTGGTTCCTCAAAAAATTAAAGAAGGAATTACGATGGGATCTAACACTTTTCACAATAGCCAAAAGACAGAAACAACTCAAGTGCACATTGACAGATGACTGGATAAACAAAATGTGGTATATATATTATTACTCAACATATACAATATTACTTGACCTTAAAAAGCAAGGAAATTCTGTCACATGCTACAATATGGATGAACCTTCAGGACATTGTGTTCAGTGAAATAAGCCAGTCACAAGAGGACAAATACTGTATAATTCCACTTATATGAGGTCGTTAGAGCAGTAAAATTCATAGAGATAGAAAGCAGAATGGTGCTTCCCAGGAGCTGGAGGGAGGGAAGAGGGGCGTGTCATTGTTTAATGGGTACAGAGTTTTAATTTGCAAGATGAGAAGAGTGCTGAAGATCGGTTGTATACCTCTCTGCTTAAGATGGTAAATTTTATATTGTGTATATTTGATCACAGTGTTTTAAAGAAGGATACCAAAATCGCCTATATCCCCCCCAGGAGCCAACCACACATCTGGCCCACCTGGACCCCCTAACGTCCAACCTTAGAAGGCCAATCCAGGTCGCGTTAAAAATCCTGCCATGAGCAAATCCCTTCCAGCTAATGGGAAACTTCCCATCTCTGACCTGCTATAGCCACATAATAAAGACTAAATCTCAGTCCCCAACTGTATTGCAGAAGAATGGTTTTGGATGTAATGGGGTTCCCACATAGGTAGAAATTTAAGAAGCTGTCAGCGGCAGTAATATTGTTTCTTGATCTGGGTGGTGGTTACATGAGTATGTTTACTTTGTGAGAATTCAGAGAGCTGTACAATTAGGATTTGTGCACTTTCCTGTATGTAAATTAGGCTTTGATTTTTTTTTAAGTCATTAAGAACATTTTCCAGCCCCACTTTGTTCTTCCTTGCTTCATTGTTACAATCCTTGGCCTCTCACAAGATGAGCCTCAAAGAGCCTAGCAGAGTACTAGGCTTTTATTACGAGCTTCAGATGTGCCTACAAACTTCACTGAAATGTGGAGATCCGAGAGTTATCAGAGGGAAGAGGGCAGTGGGATGGTTTTCCAAAATCCTTCAGCATCAGCAAAACAGAAGCTTCTTGACCCCAAAGCTGCAGCTCAATAATACAGCTGTGACAATCAACCCAGGCTTCTAGAGCAAACTCAGCTGTGCTCATGATAACCCACACTCTGCGAAGGTAACAATTTTGATTTTAAAAAGAGATAGATGATAGATAGATAGATGATAGATAGATAATAGATAGATGATATATAAAGATATATATTTTTAAAATATATGTGTGTGTATATACACGTATATAGTGTATATATTTTGTTGTCCACCATTTCCCTTCCTCTTCTTCGTTACCTGTTCTATAAATATTCCAACACTCACACCTAAAACCCCAAAGAAGATTTGGAGGTGATACACTGAACAGGAATTAGGCTTCAGAATACCTAGTAATCAAGAACTTCCTTGCCCCTCTCCCCGTTCCCCCAAAATTAAAGCAGAAATTCTTTGTCTTTGTGCAAATCCCACTCTCTTTACTGGAGTCTCCAAGTACCTACCATGATTGCCTTATCTCCAACCCACCTGAGTCATTTGATCTAAATTCTCTAGGCAGGCACACAGAGAGTCCGGATCTCCATCCTAATGGTACACACACACACCAAAAGCGCAGTAACATTAGAGCCGAAATCCAGCCTCCCCACAAGAATGAACACGATGGGGTAAATATTAGTGCCTATATTGAAAAGTGGCTTAAACCAAAATAGACTTGCAAGTGGCAAGCTCTGTTGACAAGGTCTGTGATGGCTGATTCTTAAGGAAAGTCAAAATTTGAGCCAGCGTTCCTTGGTCTCGAACATGCAGATGACTCTCAAGACCCCACGAAGCAGAAGGGTTGGCCCCGCAGCAGAAGGGCTAGAAACAAAGCACCTCCAAGGGGGTGAGAGAGAGCCCCCCAAAACCACTGGTAGGAGGTGCTCCATTTGAAGCTCTCGCTGGAGAAGACCTTCAAACTCGTAGACACGAAGCCTTCACAGGATCTCGCACACTGGGATGTGGGGAATGGGCGCCATTTGCATTTCAGCTGTTTCTCCGAGTGCCAGAGAGGAGTCCTGCCTGGCAGACCCTGGCTAGCGGTCTGTATGGTGCAGAGCTGGCTCCCAGAGGGGCTGGAAGGCCCCCTGCACTCGCCTGTCGGCTCTCTGTACATGGGACAGAGGGGGGCAGCATGGACCCCCTGAGGGAAGCCGGAAGGGGGAGTTCACTGAGGTCTGACCCCAACACCACGCCTGTGGGGGGACTCATGAGGCAAACAGATCTGGAAGCAAAAGGGGGTTCTGGTCGGGACACGGGGGAGCCCTCCTGCTCCCACCACTCTTGAGAGAAAGTGCGCATTGGGTGGGTAGGCCAGTTTAAGATGGAAGGTGCACCAAGCTGCCCTCAGTTCTCATTTTTCTCTCTCTCTTTCTGGTTTTCTCGGGTCTGACAAATCCAATGGAATCCCAGAGGGAAAGCGCGGGAGGAGGGAAGAGTCGTCCCAACAGGCAGATTTATGGCATTCTGGATGCAGCTTGCGTCTGTCAGGCCAAAATGGTGAGGGTGGGCTCATCGAGTAGAATTACAGCTTCCGATAATGGGGAAAGTTAAATAGACAAGCTCGCCTACCCCGAGGAGCACGAAGCAGAGGTCAGTGCTGTTGGCTTTGAACATGAATGGCCCCTTCCCCTCCGTCCCCTATTCACATGTGGCCCGGCAACAGTAGCAGACAGATGCCACACAAAGACAGACACACCTGATTAACCATGAATACAACAGCTGTCGCTTCCCCACCACCACCATTACCCACAGCCTGGCCCTGTCCGCTCA
Source organism: Mirounga leonina (assembly GCF_011800145.1). NCBI lineage: Eukaryota > Metazoa > Chordata > Mammalia > Carnivora > Phocidae > Mirounga > Mirounga leonina. The sequence goes on from NW_023270709.1 coordinate 16,710,509, forward strand.
CTTTTTTCCCTTTCTTTCAGCCAGCACGAGGAAATTAAACCCACCATTAAAACCCAAGTTAGTGGGAGGGTGTCAGCAGCCAGGCCATTGTCTCCCTGCTCACAGCCTTGTAATAGGTACCTTCTGATTTGTCCTTTCATCTGAAGAAGAGTTGTGGCCTACTGCTGAGAGCCCAGTCAACTCAAAACCTGAGACCCCCAGAAAGGCCAGCGGTGGGTGGGGCAAGATGGAGCTGACTCAGATGGGGAGGGAGAAAGTAGACAGAGCAGTGCATTTTGTGTGCACCTGAGGGTTTCTCTCTTCTCCCCTCCCCCCTCCTCCTGTTCATTCTCTCGCCTCCAGCCGACTAGGGTTCCCCGCTGCTCAAAACACCCACCCTGACAACAACTTGGCAGTCCTGAATTTACCGATGGGAAGTAGAGCTCAATGCAACATTGTCCTTCCGTGAGAACTCACTGATTTTTGCCCACCCCCACCCCCTGTTTTGAGCTAGCCTTCACAAAGAAGAATGAGGGCAGGTGTTGTTTTTTGCTCTTTGTTTTCCTCTCTTAGGTAGCCACATCCTTGAGTTCAATTCAACTTCCAAGACCTTGAGAATCAAGTTCGGGAGGAAATCTAAGTGTAGAAATGCAAATAACTTCAGACGACATAAATAGAGCAGAATGTGATTGTGCTGAGCTTCCAGAAACCTACAGAACAGTAATTAGAGCCCTAAGTGTGAACTCTGATTTTTCTTCAGGGGTTTTCTTTTGTTTTTGTTTTGTTTTTTTCCTTTGGTCAATTTGAGTTAATCATTTGACCTCTGTAGACCTGCATTTCTAGTTCTTAAAATGGCTCTCTTGATTGTTAAAAAGTCTCTTAAGCAGTTACCAAGAGAGACTAAAAAAAATGATCAGAAATCACTCAGCAAACACAAAGCCTTATAATATAATAAGGGGTTGATAACTGGGCAATTTAACTCAATCTCACAGAAATGAAACAAATATCCCTTACTTCCTCATGAGTGGAAAAGTAATGGAACAATGCAAACCTGTCATCTGAAGGCTGTTTCTAAAGAAGCCCCAGCTCTACTCTATACTTGTACTTCTACTAAGAACTTGAGGAGATATCTCCATCAAGATAATTAGAAAGAAGTCTAACTGAAATGCCTGGAAGATTCTGTCTCAGACCACATAGTAGAAGTCCCAAGAGCCATGATTATGTAGGACATTGGGATTTGTTCTAGAACACAAAGGTAGCTTGCCATGGTTGGTAATTTTAGACTCATCTTTCATCCAGTTGATGAATAACCATATCCACCATCAAAGCAACCGAGGGGTCCCACCTCAGAGCAATTTGAAAAGACCTCCCTCACTTTGCCATTGAAAACCTTCTCCACAACTCTTATAGTATCCAAATATCTCTTTTTTCTTGCTTCACAGAACCCACAGTTTAAGCAGAGTAAGCCCGTCTGTTTTCAATTCTTAACTTTTCACACATGGCAAACGAGTAGAACTTTTGAACACTGTGATCCTCTGGCTGATGAGCAAGCTGTTTTCCGTTTCTGGCAACAAATACTTCTGGCTTATCTTGACGGGAAGAAAAGGGATGAAAATATATCTGGTTGGATATCGTTGATAACATTTGTCATCTTTGCAGCTTAAAAAAAAAAAATAGCTTAGATAAAGTCTCCCTTGGTGTTGCAGAAAATGGCAAAGAATTGACACCAGCATTAAGATGCCAATTAAATTGAATTCATAAATGAAGTAGACTACTGTGGTCTTTTCTATAACAAATGCAATATAACATCATGAAGTGGGATGAGGACAGATCAAGGCTAAGGATCTTTGGGTCCTGGGTCTGGAGCCCCATTGGTGGACATAGTACCTTCAAAGGCTCACTTTGTGTGCCTAAATCTGTCCCCCTCTGTATCTGTCTGCGAGGGCTGCCATAACAAAGCAGCGCAGTCTGGGGGGCTTACATAACAGAAATGTACTGTCTCCCGGTTCTGTCTCATGGAGGCTAGAAGTCTAAGGTCAAGGTGTTGGTAGGGTTGGTTTCTCCTGAGGCCTCTCTTGGCTTGTAGATGTCCATCTCCTCCCTGTGTCCTCATGTGGTCTTCCCTCCATGTGTGTCTCTGTCCTAATCTCCTCCTCTTATAAGGACACCAGTCATATTGGATTAGGGCCAACCTTATTGACTTCATTTTAACTTAATTAAATCTTTAAAGACCCTCACTCTAAATAGTCATGTTCTGAGGTACCTGTAATACCCTCTGAAGGACTCATTCAACTGAAGTAGTTAGACCTATCTCCATTCTGACACACTCTGAGGCTATGGCCTGGATCCATAACCAAGGTGAGTGGAGGGCTCATCTGGCATCCATCTTGCCATGATTCACTCACAACAAAACAAGAAGGAAACAAAATGGATGGCCACATCACTTGAAAGCAGGGAAGTCAATCTCATAGATTCCAAGGTCATTGAGAGTCATGCTGCCACCTCTCAAAAGAATCAGAAAAGACCGGTAAACAAGATCACTTCTGCTTTAAGTGAAGAGTGTTTTGTGAGCATTCGCTCACCCTCGTTGACCATGCCCATGCACCAAACCCCTCATAAAATGGTTTTTTTCCCCTCTCTAACATTGAGAAATGGCAAAAAGCAAAGGAATGAATCATCAAACAGGCAGAACACTCTTCTTATGACTCTTTTACCTGAGCAAAAACGTTACTTCCTGAAAGAGGAAAGAGAGAGAAAGTGTCAGGAATGACTAACGGAGGTGACAAGCTGACGCAAAGAAGTTCAGGACAGCATGAGCGTTAGAAATAGGCAAGGTTACGTACGAAAACGAAGGTGGATGAGCACACTCCCTCGGGGAAATAAGGCTTGAGGGGGAATTGTGAATAAAGGGCTTCCAAAAAAAGACATGTGTGTGTAATTTACTTAATAGTTCCACCAACGTGCAGCAGTGGGTTGGGTATGATGGTTCCAAACACTGTGTGACACATGTTTACAAAGGAACTGGGTGACTATTTTAAATGACAACCTCTTATTCATCAACCCTCCGAACGGCCTGTTTGCATCACTGCTAATCACCAGGGTTCTTCTGGAAGCAGCACTGTTTAGTCATGAGCCATGTGCTGGCAGTGGCCGGGGACTGACAGGAGGGCCAGCAGCTCATGACTGTAAAATCTGTATAGACAAAATCCTGGCCAAACCGATGACTGTTACAGACATGGAGGGAAAGTAGCTCCACAGGATGGCGTATGTTATGGGTTGAGTTATGTCTCCCAAAAAGATGTGTTGAGATTCTAGCCCCCGGGCGCCTGGGTGGCTCAGTCGGTTAAGCGACTGCCTTCGGCTCAGGTCATGATCCTGGAGTCCCGGGATCGAGTCCCACATCGGGCTCCCTGCTCGGCAGGGAGTCTGCTTCTGCCTCTGACCCTCCCCCCTCTCATGTGCTCTCTCTCTCTTATTCTCTCTCTGTCAAATAATAAATAAAATCTTTATTAAAAAAATAATAAATAAAGTTTCATTGGGCGCCTGGGTGGCTCAGTTGGTTAAGCAACTGCCTTCGGCTCAGGTCATGATCCTGGAGTCCCGGGATCGAGTCCCGCATCGGGCTCCCTGCTCGGCAGGGAGTCTGCTTCTCCCTCTGACCCTCCTCCCTCTCATGCTCTCTGTCTCTCATTCTCTCTCTCAAATAAATAAATAAAAAATCTTAATAAAAAAAAAAAAAGAAAGAAATTCTAGCCCCCAACACGTCAGAATGAAACCTTATTTGGAAATAAGGTCCTGGCAGATATAATTAGTTAAGGTGAGGTCATACTGCTGGAGGGTGGACCCTCAATCCAACGTGAATAGTATCTTTATAAGAAGAGGAAAACTTGGACACAAATAGAGATGCAGGAAGAACATCATGTGGTGACAGAAACAGATATTGTATGACAATCTCTACAAGCCAAGGAATTCCAAGGGTTGCCGACAAATAACAGAAGCTAGGAGAGGCAAGGAAGAATTCTCTCCTGCAGGTTTCAGAAGGAGTGTGGTGCTACTGACACCTTGATTTCAGATCTCTAGTCTCCAGACCCTTGAGAGTAAATTCCTGTTGTTTAAGGCATCCAGTCTGTCGTACTTTGTTATATGGCAGCCCCGGGAAGCTCATAGAGCATGTTCTGCATTGTGGTGAACCCAGCAAGCTTCACAGCAGGTATTCTACTGCTCCATGACTTCTAAAACAATATACTCTTCCAGGGGTGGCTCAGTCAGTTAAGTGTCCACCTTCAGCTCAGGTCATGATCCTGGGGTCCTGGGATCCAGGCCCATGTCGGGCTCCCTGCTCAGTGGGGAGTCTCCTTCTCCCTTTGCCTCTGCCCCTGCTCCTGCTCTCTCTCACTTTCTCTCAAATAAATAAAATCTTTTTAAAGATAAAAAATAAAAATAAATAAATAAAACAATATGCTCTTCCAAAGGTCTCTACTTTCGGGAATTTCACCTTTTTCCAATTCTGAAAAAAACACGCAAGACCTTTACTGGCCTTCCAGCCTCTCACTCCAACATGTTGAACAAAGACTCGGCAGATCAGAGCTGGAGACTGACCATCTACCTGCTTTTAGGAGTGACTTCCTTATCATTTTACCTTTTCCCTGACCAACATGACCGTGGGTGAGTTTCCAGGCCTCTGTCTCTTCATTATAAGATGAAGGGCCCCAAGTACAGTAATTTCTAGCCTGAAACACTGGAGACCATAACTCTTCTCTTTCTTCCTTGGTGTTTTAGACACCAAGATGATGAATAGGACAGGGAACAAAGCTGTAGTAAGTTTTCTTCTCCCTTGTGCTAGTCCTAAGATCTTCTTACAAAAAGTAAATGGAAAATACCTGTTGAATAAACTGTTTAGCAAGTAGCAAGAGGAAAGATAAGGGTTATCAATTCAAAGGAAATACTTCAAACCATAGTCAGAGCAATCAACTAATTAATCTGAATATTTACTGATGCCTACAGAGAGAGCGAATATACAAATGGACAACAAACGGATCATATAAAAAATAGACTTCTGACCTACAAGCTGCAGCAACCAGCCCAGGAATCCAACCCATTATCTATGGTAACCAGCCCAGAAAGCCAACCTGCTGTAAGTCAGACTTGTAGGAAGTCAGATTACCATCTCCAGCAACAATCCAGGAAGCCAAACAATAACCCCTGTAACAATTGGCCCAAAATGTCCAGGACTTAATTAATAACTGAAAGCTTACCTCATTTTTGTCCCCACTGCCAACTTTGACCAACTAGAGAAAATCAAGTATACACCCCTAACCAATCCCATGGGATGCTTGCTTCTAGTTAGTGCGCCACCAGCTTCCCCATATCAACAGTCTCCAATCAAGGCACAGTTGAATCTCTCCCCCTTTTCCATTATAAATCTTTCCCACTCCTCTTCCTGCCTTTCAGTCTTTGCCAAAACACAAGTTATGGTAGCTGACTCCCTTGCTATATTGCAAGCTCTGAATAAACTTTTCTTGTTCTTATTTGGTTGGTCTTCATTTATTTCCACACCACCAAATGCAAGTAAATTCTATGCTAGACTCTTGGAGGGTAGGGAAAAATATAAGGAGGTATAAGACATAGTCCTTATACTTAATAAACTTAAAATCTATGGGATTTGAGATAAAATGACCGAAGATCAGAAACAACTACCACAACAAATAAGCAAGTGACAAAACCAGTCAGGAATAAAAAGCCGCAAATGCAATTCTAGGCAGTGGGTATAGAAGTTTGCAGGCAAGAGATTACTTTTGGCTGAGGAGGTCAGATATGAACTGGATTTCAGTACACAGAAGAAAATAATTCTAGTAATTATCGAGAGCCCCCTGTTCACATGGTTATTTAAACTTGAAAGTTTGTGGGAACCAAAAGGAGCCCTGGCAGAAAATGTGTTTGTTCCATGACTACTTTGACTGTCACTTGAAGATGGAGTGATTTCTTGGGAAGTTCCCTCCTTTCTCTTCATAAGCCCCAAGTGAGTCAGAATGTTCCCTGAGTCATTCAGACTGTAGACAAGACACCCTTGCCCAATTAGCCTCTCAGTGAAGTTCATCTGTGTTCCCATTCCCAACCCTTTCCCCTGAATCCTTGGCTACCCACCAAGAGTAGATCTTTATCCACACCAGGCCATTGTTGGAGGCCAAGCAGGGAGCCCTCCCAGGAGCTGGGGTTTTAGGGAACCCATTAAATAGTACCCCCTTCCCTGCCCAATTTTTAACCTATTAAGAGGCATAAGAATTAGACAGCTAGAGGTAAAAATATCACCATTTGTTAGATGAACAAAGTCTTGGCTGGAGACTATGACTTTGGGTCTGTGGGCTTGTTAATATGGTACCGCTGAAGTCACCTAGCAGGTGCCTGGCATGGCTGGAAGACAGGAAACTTTGCCACATGGGCCACTACCCCTTAAAACTTCAGGCTTGAAGAAGCAGAGAATGTTCACTTTCTCCAGGCAGTTCCCAGAGAGTGAAGAGAAGTTGAAGCGTTCATATTCGGTGACTTCGTCCAGACTGACCACCTGCCACTTCCTCCAATGCAGTGAAGGAGAGGACAGGGAGAGCACAAGGGCTTTACTCAATGGAAGCATGTCCCCCTAGAAACAATAGGAGTGGGAATAAATGTTCCCATGTAACACCCACAACAGGCAAGGTTTAGTCTCCACAGGGTTGAGGTCTATAATACACACACACACACGCACACACACACACGCTCTCACACATGGCTGCCAATTCTATGGTCATGCTCTGTAGTTCTAAGATTTATGACAACTTTTAAGTCTGAGAGAAACAAATGCACTCACGGAGGAATCTCCCAAGTGAGGGATTGCCCTCAGCATGGACTAGTGTTAGAGGTGTAGACCCCTAAGTCAAGCATCCTGAATCCCTGTCCTAGTGCTGGCACTAAGTGGCTCAATAGATATACAAGGTCCCTTGCCCTCCAGGTGTTCTGTCCCCAGCTATGCACTGGGAATCAGCACCTATCCTGCCAGATGTATAAAATGGGAGAGAAAATGGGGAAAGGGTCGCCATTTAACTCCACTTCACAGAGGCACCAAGGTGGTCCCATATTAAGAGAAAATAGTAACATTTTTCTTGAAAAATGGAATAAATGTGGAGCAGCCTTCTGTCATCATGCAGAACTTTTTCAGCACGAGGGAGTACATCCAAGAGTGGATCCCTGAAAGTGAAACTGGAGAGCAGAAGGGAAGGGTAAGGGGGGTACCTAAACCTGTGAGCTGAAGGGCTGGATCAATTTGGACAGCACATATCCAGCAGCTGAACAACTCATTTGTGACTCATTACATTGCTAACTCTGAAAGCTTCTACCCTCAGGGAACCTCTCCCTGAATTATCCCTTAGGAACAAAAAACCAGAACACCCCACTCCAAAAAGTATTCATGGGAGAAAGATAGGAATTTGAAAGGTCATCCAACTTTTTCCCCTGCAGCTTCTTGAAGAACAACTATTGTTGGCTTAGCCCTTGGTCATGGCTTCTTTATTATTCTCTTGGCAACAAAATGGCCTTAGACCTAGCTTGAGAAATGGTGGGAAGAAAGGGAAGGAGAAAAGAAACGTTAGATTAAGGAAGAAGAGGAGAAAAGGGGTTCATCCTACATATAGAAGACCGGAGGAAAAATTAAGTGCAAAATTCTTTCAACTCCTGATTGGAATTTCCTAAGGGGGCCCCCACTGCCACCCCAAGACCTCAAAGTCAGAGCTTTGTTTATCAGTAGATAGAGAGGCTCAGTAGGAAATGTAACTTCATTCGGAAGGATGTAGAAGGATCTGTTACTTCATCTTGCCAAAAAGGCTCTCCTTCCGTTTGTCTGCCTATTATTCTCTCTACTATGTGCTTCCCTTTCACATGTACTCATTCACCAGGTGTTAGGAGCCAGGTGCTGTGATAGGGGCTGCACACGCAGGGAAATGAGACACCACCCCCTACCCTCAGGGAGATCCCGGTCAAGTGGGAGAGACAGTAGAACTGTGGTCTGTCGCAATACAATGAGAGATGTGCTCAAGTACAGATAAAGGTAGTGGAGGAGCCCAGAGAATGGGGCTCTAACTTTGGGGGTGAGGTAAGGGATCACAGGAGGGGTCCTCATTTGGTTCCCCAAGAAATAGTTTCAGAGACTACTTGCAAGAGGCTTCCTGGAAAGGACTTGCTTATAAGGGAGAGAAAGAAGCAGGAGGATCATATAAAGAAGTTTGCCCGTGATCCGGTTGCCCAAGGGGCTTTGGCTGGCCCCTTGAGGAGACAGAAAGCTGGGATGGCCTTTCAGAGCTGTCATGAATTGAGGCTCGATGCCTTGCACGGACCACTCATTAGACGTGGGCAGTCCCACAGGACGGAAGGGCATGACCTCGGGCAAGGCTGCCCCATGGGCCAAGGGCAATGCCAAGGGAGGGATTCATCTGTAAGCTGGCAGCAGGCAACACCCCACCCCATGCTGGGGGAATGAGCACCTCAGGCCTGAAGGGGATCTAGAGAAGCACAACACGGCATCCCCTCTAGGAGGCTTTCCAAAAGAGAAGAGATCCGAGCTAAGTTTTAGAGCACACAAATACTCACAAGGAAAGAAAAGTGTTCTAGGCAGAGAGAAGAGCAATGTGCCAAGGCAAGGAACCTTCACACATTTGGAAAACCATCAGGAATTCAGCAGACTCATGAGGCATGTTGGAAGGCAGGACCTAAGGAGAGGAGAAGGGAAAAATGAGCCAGGAAAGCGGGCAGCCAGATCATAAAGAAGCCCATTTGCTGTGCTAACGAGTCTGGATTTTATCTTAGAAATAAGGGAAAAGCCAGAGAAGGATTTTCAATATTGTTTATAGGGTTATTTTGTTTTTTCCTGATTTACTATGAGTTTGGGAAATGGATTAAGTGCAAAGGGAAGAATAAAATAAAATAACCTTATAATCCCACCACCCAGAGATAGCCATAATTAACATTTTGATGGTTTTCCTTCTGGTATTTTTCTATTTATAGATATAGATAGATAGATAGATAGATAGATAGATAAATAGATAGATAGATAGATATTGGGGCAGGGAGAAAAGGGTTTTGAAAAAAAATCAGATTATACCATAGGTACAGGTTTTTATCTTGTCTTATGATTTATATCATATGTAGCTTCATGTCATTAAAGGTTTTTCAAACACATGATTTAAATAATCACATAGAAGTCTGTTAATTGGATTTAACTAAGGCTTTCCTTATTATTAGGCAGGAAGATTTCTTTCTGGATCTTGGTCTATAACTTTTATTATATCCTTAAGATAAATTCCCAATAAAGGAATCACTGGGTTAAAAGATAAAAACATTTGAAGATTGAAAAAGTTTAAGAGATGATGCTGGATGCATAGAAACGTATTTTACCTCTTGGTCTTCATTGAAGAGCAGGGGGAAGAGATCCAAGTGACTGAGGTTTGGTTAACTGAAGGCTGATTGTGGGGTTCTGACACGGACCCACGGGGCTCACACGAACGCTCTGACATTACCAGTGTTGCAAAGAGCATGTGAGGCAATGCCTAAGTGTCCCCTATAAAGCTGAGTCCGTCCTGACCCTCAACCACTTGGAGCAGTAAGATTTCATTTTTTCCTTCCTGTTGGAAAAGATCCAAACATCCAAAGCCTAGCATCGGATGACTTCTAAGGTTCCTTTTCCCGCTGAAATTCTCTGATTGCATCTCTGCGAATGTTCCTCCCCAGCAAACTACTTTATTAGCTCTGTTTTCCACATACTGCTTCTCCCCGAAGGCAGACAGAAGGAAGAATCTTTAAGCCTTCCATTGACACAGAAATTGTCCCAAATGTTCTCAAATTTATCTTTATTTGTGCTGCTGCCTATAAACTACTTTCTCATGGGATATGGTTTGAATTACAAGAACAATCCATTCCTTTCCCCATTGGTTGCCAGCCCTTCCCCAGGGTCACAGAATACTTCTTTTTGATGTTCATATCTAATTTTAATCCAACTGTATGTTCTGTCAATGGTCTCCAGAGTCTACATCAGACATAATTCTCAAGCAACAGGAAGTGAGGCAATGTGACCAGTTCCGTTCATTAGGACAACCAGCTCTCTACACAGCCTTCCTGACGTGTGTTTGTAATCACGTGGTGTTACCTCTACAGGAGCTTGAGTTGTCTTCCATCTGAAGTGGCCATCGGGGTAGTGCTTGTCCATCGAGCCTGCTTCTGGTTTTGTTGTTATTGTTTTAATCTGGCATCTCAGGAGGCACAGAGTGGTCTACTGAAAAGACAAACAAACTCAGATCAAGAAGTCTAGATTCTTGGCATAGTTCTGCCACCAACAATTTAGGTGACAGAGAGGAATTTACTCCCCATTGACCCGTCTCTCAGAGTGGTCATGAGGAAAAACCAAAGTAATAGTCATCAAAACAAAACACAATGTGCACAGTTGCATAGATCCAAGTGGTAATTTATTGCAGCAATCTCGTGTATATGAACAGAGCAAGTAGTAATATAGTCCATAATGCAAATATAGTCATTCAATAAATGCTTATTAAGCCGGCTGGGGACAACAGCAGGTACTTGGAGAACAAAGAAAGACAGAATACAGTCAGGGAATTTTCCAAGGCTGGTTGGAAAAGAGACACAGGAGTGAATACTTGCAGCAATGATAAGCACTTTCATGGGCATGCGTATAATGTGACGTGGGGTCGCAGAGGAGGAAGCGACACACCCCGCAGAGGAAAGTCAGAAAAAATCAGCAGGTGACACTTGAGCAGTCTTGAAGGATGAAAGAGACAATGTCCAGGCAGATAAGTCAGGAATGAAATCATCACTTACAAAACTCTCCAAGAAGAAAAAGAACACCGCATGTTCAGGCAACCATAAATCCACCAGCATGCGGGCGCGCAACATGTGTGTCAGGAGGTAGCAAGCCTGGAGTCCTGTTCCCCTACTGCGGAATTGACCTCTGGGCAAGGTAAAGCCAGTGACATGCCTACAGCATGGCCGTATCCATCATGGTCCAGGCAAGAAACATTGAAATCAGTCATTTGAGAAGAGTTTACAACAGGATGGTGTTCAAAAGTGTGGACAGGGTGTACAGAAATCACAAGGGGTCCTGTTGCCTTCCTTAGGCTTGGATGGGTGAGAGGAGAAACAGTTATTGAGACTTGTAAGAGAGCCATGTGAGAATCCATCTGATGGGAACAGTGAGCCTCAGCTCATGGATGCTGTGTGCAATGACCTCCAGGGAAGTAGTTAGGGAGAGAAAAGACCCCTCTCACTGCTCCCACCTTTCCCACCTCATCTCACCAGTGGCCCCATTGGCCAAACCCTACCAGAAGCCAGAAGACAAAGGAGCTTTGAAGGAGGAAGGCAGGGTGAAGAAGGATGGCCCTACAGAGACAAACAAAATCGATCTAGCACCAGGCGAGTACACCAGATTGGAATTTCAGGCAGCTCATCAGGCAGCAGTATGGAGAAAGGAAGCCGGAGAGAATAGGGAGAAGTAAAACATAATTCGGATGAGAAATGATGGGAATTTGATAAGGCAGTGGTGGTATTAAGGAAGGGGTACAATAGAGTCAGAGAACATTGAGAGGATATAATCTAAAGAACTTAATTGTCACTAGCTGGCCTCTCTCAGAAGCTCTTCCTCATACATGGACAGCTCCTTGGGCAATAAATAAAACAAGACACAAGAGGTTTCTGGGGGATAGAGGCTGTTCTTTCTGATATTGGAGACTCATCTTTTTGAAGCAGTTCATTTTGGTGATGACACCAATCCTTGGATTTGGAAGCCAAAAACTTATGACAGGCAGTTCCATCCCGGTCAAGTATCTCAGTACCCACCATCTGAGAAAAAACGAGGCCATTGTAGTGGGCTGAGTGGTGGCCTCCTGAAAAATATGTTCATATTCCAGAACCTGTGAATGTAATCTTATTTGGGAAAATGGTCTTTGCAGATGTAACTGAGTTAAGGATTATGAGATGAGCTCATCCTGGATTTTCTGGAGGGCCCTAGTCCAAGGACAAGTGTCCTTATAAGAGACAGAAAAGGAAAACACATGGAGCCATGGGGAGAAGGCTATGTGAAGACAGAGGTAAACACTGAGTTCAACAGCCACGACCCAAGGAACACGTGAAGTTACTAGAAGCTAGAAGAGGAAGCTGGAAAAAGTGAGGAAGGATTTCTGGGCATCTCCCCTAGGGCCTTCAGACACCTTGGTTTCGGACTTCCAGCCTCCAGAACTATGAGATAATATATTTCTGTTGTTTAAGCCAGTTTGTGGTGATTTGTCATGGCAGCCCTAGCAGACCAATACAGCAATGAATCCATATTCCAACGGCATAAGGTCCGGGCTATGCACCGGATGAGGCCAAACTTCAACTCCATTTGTTTTCCTGTGAGGAACCTGTCTGGTGAGCTGAAGTAGTAGTGCTGGAAAAGTAAGTTTGACTCAAGCCTGATAACAAAGCTTTAAAATTTTATATTTACACCCCCAGACGTGCAGAACTACACTGTGACATTCGTGGCATGATCAGGCAAAACCACCTCACCGGGAGAAAACTTCTGAGGTTCACCAACACTCCTTATCACCGTGCCCCAAGCCATCTGGCCACACCTTGAATGAATCTTTGGTTCTGTTCACCATTCAGCCCGATGTGCGTCCCTAGCATCAGCGGCCTCCTTCACACTCAAATGTTTGCCCCAGAAGAAAAATACAAGACACTTGCTTACTTGAGATCACACATTCTGGATGCTGCAGTTGAAATGAAATCTGAATTAAAGACAGGTCATCATAGAAGTCTTGAAACTTGCCTCCGAGTGATATCAGATATATTTATATCAACTCTCACTTTGCCAACTAAGCTTCATCCCTTTATGGGAAAGAACTTGTAAGACAACCTGGTGTCTAAGGGTACAAGAGATTGCTAGAAAATATTCCAACGTGTTGCTTAGGCGCCTGTGCAAATGATGATACCACTAACAAACCAGAGAACCCAGGGGTAAGAGCATGTCTGCTGAGGTGGGACAAGGAGACGGTGGGTACCATTCTAATATGTTGAATGCAAGGTGCCTGAGGCCCACCAGGGCTAGATTTCTGGTAAGCAGTCTGAAATATGTCTGAAGCTTAAGAGTGAAGTTGGAGAGGACATTCCAGATAATTATGTTTTCCCTGGAAAAGCAGAAATTATCTTATCTTTTTGATGTACTTCTTTTTATTTTTTTATTTTATCTTTTTTTAGATTTTATTTATTTATTTGAGAAAGAGCACACGAACGAGAGGAGGGTAAGGGGAGAGGCAGAGGGAGAGGGAGAAGCAGACTCCCTGCTGAGCAGGGAGCCTGACGACTCAGGGCTTAATCCAGGAACCCTGTGATCATGACCTAAGCCGAAGGCAGACGCTTAACCGACTGAGCCACCCAGGTGCCTTTTGATGTATTTCTTTTTAAATACCATTACCTCATACCAATATAGAACATAATTTCACTTCTATATAGCTTGGGGTTTGCTCCTTTTTATGGAGAGCAAGATTTCCATTTGAATACACCTTGCCCCCATGCAGACAACAACCCTCATTCCTACATCAGAGTGTACCCTTGTTAGTCTAAACCTATAAGGGGATCTCCATCCTCCTTATTAGAGTTGAAGGTTGGTCATGTGGGCCTATTCTGGCCAATGAGATGGAAGGGCTAAAGCATCCTGGGGAAGCAGGGGCGTAGCTTTTCTGCAAGAAGTAGAGGCAGCCAGTTCTTTCTCACTAACCCCTTCTCTGGACAGAGTAAAGGAACACTAGCACTAAGGCTACTGGCAGTCATTCTGTGCCCATGAGGACAGCCAGCCTGAGAATCCACTCAACACCGCACACACAGAGATGGAGAGAACATGGGTTCTTATGATCATCACTGAGCCACTGGATGGACCTCTTCTGAGTCACTACATGTCCTTATCACAGAGATCACTTCCACAGTTTCTATTAACTGCCAGTATAAGCACCCAAGCCCCCACCAGTGTCTTCTGATGCTTTGTCCCTAAACCACATCACCCCAGACCTCCCCTGGTGAGGCTCCCGTCACTCGTCAGTTACGTTTCTCAGTGACAGATGAGAAGGCATGGACAATGCTTAATGCATAATGCTTAACACACTAGGCACTGGGTAAACTTAGTGCCAGTTGCTTTGTCTTACTTCTCAGCTTTGAGCTCTCTCTCTCTCCCAGATCCCCACCATTGTTTTTGAAATGCTCTGTGTGATAAAAAACCAGGTCCCAACCGGCCTTTGGATAGTTGGGTGCTTAGAAGCCTCACTACCTATGAGGATGTAACTGGAAACTCCATGCCCCAGAAACACCAGCAAATGAGCAACCTTCCTTATTAGACTGCCACCATGGCTAGTCATAGATACTCTTACTTTTCACAGGATTCAAATATGGTGGCAGAGCATGAACACCAACACAATTATAAGCTCTGTGAAATTTGGTTTTCGATCATTCAGAGCCAAGAGGTTTCACATCTGAGTCATCATTGCCAGTATCAGTCCTCATGTTGCAGATGTGCAGAAAGACTGATTAATACAGAATTCTGATTACTTAATGTTCACAGTATTACTAAAGGAGAGCCCAAGAACTCTGGTCAGCAACTTCTTTTGAAAAAGAGACCACTGGATTTCCCCTCCCCTTTACCCTGAATGTCCTGGTTCTCGGATTTGGCCCATGAGCAGTTGCAATAAATCCTCATTTAGAGCCATGTCTCAAACTTTCTTGAGCTACAACACTGCCCTGCAATGCACTCTTCTATAACGCATCTGGAGAAACCTTCCAATAGTGGTTTTGTTTTTTGGTTTTTTCCTTCTGCTTTTTTGGGTTAAAAGTCACTCAAATTCATGTGAATCTTACAGTAATCTCAGGAGACACTTGGAGATACCTTGAGATAGTGTAAAAACAAATGCTGAAAGTACTAGTTTGAGAACATCAGCCTGGGGGGAAAGCGCCTTCCCCATCTTGCCAGTGACTCACTTTGGTGACTCAGAGCTTGTCACACAAATGCAGAGATCCACAGCGTCTATCTTAGCTCACCGTCCTCTGCCCACCTGGAGGGAAATGAGGGATTCATTACATAAAGTGTACAAAGTGCTTTCAGTCCTTCCAGATACAGTTTATATGAATACAAGGTACTTCCCAGGTGTTAAGGAGCATTCAAATTTAGGGGAGGGAATGGGGGGAAGGAAAGGATAAGGGGTGGGATCTTAACTTTCACAAATGTCTTTAACAAAAACGGAATGTCCCCAACAAAGCCAAGACCTAAGACTTCATAAAATGGAGAAGATTCTGATTATTGTTTTAAGTATCAAAATTTGAAATTTCCTGCAAACTTTAAGGAAAAGAAAGAAAAGAAAAGAAAAGAAAAAATATTGATGTGCCAGTCCAAGCTTCTATTTCATATATATTAAATCCCCTTTTACCCTGGAAGACTGTCAAGTGTCCAGTAATAGTCTAAGATTTACACTTTTATTCCTCTGCCATATAATCACCTCAACTTGGACATTATGCAAATATGTGAAATCTTCAAACATAAAATGAAGCCAAGTTACTCACCGAAGGGAAATCCTATGTTAACCTTCATTACTGCATGCCAAAAATGTCAGGCAAACCCACTCATTTACTAGAACCAAGATAAAACTACCCACCAGTGCTCAGGAGTTCCTTTTCAAGCACATGCAGGGCTAACAAAATACTGAACCTTAAACTCATTTGGAAAATAAGCCTATGAATATCTTCCTTTAGCAAATGCCACTGGGTGACCCCATCTTCAAGTTCAACAGCTGAAACTCAGCTTGCCCCGTTTCCCTTGAGTACTGAGTTCTAAAGGCCACTAGTTTCAATATATTTTGTCAGAAATAACTTTAAGGCTTTAAGGCTTTCCTGAACAGTCACCAAAGCCCTGGTAACAATGTAGTCATTTTAAATTAACATCCTAACTTAAAATAAGTAAACCTGATTTTCGTTTGTGATCAAAATTCATATTGGAACACCTCTGTGGAGGTTAAATCTAGTGCCTTCACCCCAGACAGGGCATTTACTAACAACCAAGAATTGGAACAGAAGGTTTAAGTCCAGATGCCAAAAAACCAAACCTGTTTCTGAAAAGAAAACAGTGTATCTACATTGTCAATCACTCAGAGTTAAACTTACGCCTCCATTAGTCAAAAGAACCAATGGGTAAGTCTTCCTCTTTCAAAAGGTTTTCTTTTCCTGCAAACATCTGCTAAAAGTAGCAACCTGGAAGAAAAATATAAAAAGAGAGAAAATACTATGCGATGGCCAAAAACTAGAAGGGATCAAAATGTCCTTCAATAGGTAAATGTACATCTATGTCATGGAATACTACTCAGGAATAAAAAGGAATCAACTATTAATACACACAACAACTGGGGTGGACTTCAAGGGCATTTTGCTGAATGAGAAAAAAAAGCAAGTCTCAGTAGGTCATGTACTATACAAGGTAAGTTAGATAATATTCTAAATGGCCAAATCACAGAATTGGGGAACAGACTAGTGGTTGTCATGGGGTTGGAGATAGTGGGTGAGTATGATTATAAGCAGGTAGCATGAAGGAGATCTCTGTGGTGATAGAAGAGCTCTGCATGTTGATGGGTACTGGATCTACACATGTGATAGAATGGCATAGAACTTCTCACACGCGTTGTACCAATGTCAATTTCTTGGTTCTGATGTAGTACTCTAATTATGTGACCATGGGGGAGACTTGGTGAAGGGTGCAGGGGACCAGTCGGGGCTATCCTTGCTCTCATTGTAACTTTTGACACATCTATAATTATTCAAAATTTTAAAAAATAAAGAAAAAGAAAAAAAAAAGAATGTGAAAAGAAGTAAAAGAAAGGAGGAAAAAGAAACAACTTGGAGTGAATACTGGCAACTCCAGAGATGAAAGGTGACAGGGAAGATCTGGAAGAAGGGCCAGACAGCAAGAGTAAACAGTAGAGGTTACGGTCAGGCAGGTTGACAACAAGAAACTGGCTGGATAGTTAGTTGCAAATGAACTCAGTGGCCAGAGAAGGGGAAAGATCACTGAACTGTTACCCTTGAATGACAAGGATAGAAATGAGGGAACAAGAGCACGTGGAGTCATTGTGGTGGCAATGGCAACAGGAAGGTCTGGTGGGGAGGGAATGGGATGCACGGGGTGGAGATAGATGTAACAGTGGATATTCCTTAGGATGTGACATACAGCAAATGAAAGAATGACGAGGGAAAATGCCTGACCTAGAAAGAAATATTGGAAAGGAAGACGAGCCATAGAAACCAGTAAGCTGAAAGAGAAGGGGCAATATTCTTGGGCTTGAGCAGAATCACCAACCAAAGAACGATGAGGTGGTCAAAGAATATCACAGGAAGATGAGTCAGAAGGAGAAGAATGACAGGAACCAGGTCTTTGAGAGGGAGACAAATGACGAGCAGCAAAATGCAATGGCCTCTGAGAAGGTGTTCCTTACACGGGTCTGAAACCCAACAACATATCCCGAACTTCCCAAGTTTATTTTAACAAACATCTTTGATAGCCTGGTACATATCAAGTCAAGCATGATTTTCACATCAGAAAATATGACCTTAATGAGTGCCGTTCACGTACAAGTAACACAAAACTGCAGGAGGGTGAATTGCCGTAGGGGAGGAAAGAGTTCACAAGACAGCTTGTGAGCAAACATCATGGAGTCCCCTCGGGCCTGATGCAGGAGACTCTTCAGTGTCTCCAAGAGCATAAACAACCAGTAATATTAAAATCTGAAAACTAAAACAGATCTAAGAATCTGATTCTCAGATCTTAGAACCTGAGATTTAGTGTGGTCATAAAGGAATTCTTACCACACGAGGAAAGCCGCAGTTCATGATCCTTCTGAGAGACACTGGGGAAATTCCAACAAGGGTAGCCCCTAAAAAAAGAGAAGGAAGAAAGATGGTTGGCCACTCCCCGCGGTTGGAGAAATTACAAAACAAACAATCAATCAGTTTCTCTCTCAGCTGCTGGGGAAAATATCAACTCAGAATTCTTTGCAAACATTCACTCAAAAGTGGAGAAAGAATCAATGTCATCCTCTAAAAGTGATGGGACAGGAAGCCATTTATCTCCATGGCCACCAAGCCCAACCTCTAGCTTTGGAGAAAAAGTCAGCAAGTAACCTAAAAATTAAGAAACCCAAAGCATATGGTAAACATTGCCAGATATCATTCTCTGATAAATTATGTTCCATTGGCATTACAAAAATAATCTTCATTTTCCTTAGCAGTTTTACGTGAATCCCTTGCAAGAAGCAAAGATGTGCATTTTAAGGAGGAATGCTCTGATAAAAGCTAAACCTGAGTGCCCAGGGCCTGTGGGTGGCTAATGCCAAGGATTGAGAGAGGTGAGAAACTACAAAAGAATCATGAGTGGTGGGGGAGAGGGAGAAATCACTAACACGTGGACTTTGAGAAACTACTCTGTAGAAAGGCCAACAGATGAGAATAAAATTGAGAAGAGGCATCTCAACAACAAACTGAGACGTGAAGTTTGAGCACTGTGAGATGTAAATCCTCTCTTCAGTTTTCCTTATAAAATCTTCAGTACAGCTTATCTTGACAAGCCCTGAGAAATGTATAGAATTGTCAAATCACTCCATTTTACACCCAAAACAAATATAACATGTTAACTATGCTGGAATTAAAATTTTAAAATTAAAAAATAAAGGGGCACCTAGCTGGATCAGTCAGTGGAGCATGTGACTCTTGATCTCAGGGTCATGAGTCCGAGCCCCATGTTGGGTGTAAAGGTTACTTAAAAACAAAATCTTTTAAAAAATAAAAATTAAAAAAATCAAAAATAATAAAAAATAGAATAGACTAAAGCCTCCAGTACAATCTGCGTTGTGGAGTGAATTCTCATTGAGGGAAACACACAGAAGTGCAGAGCCGTGCTTCAAGGTCAGCACAAGGGCAAAAGCGTAGGTTGCCGTTAGCTTTTTATTAGCTACTCGTTATTTAAGTTAAGAAGAACCTGAGGACACAAAGCCCAAGGGAAGGAAAGAGAGGAGGGGAGATTGTAGGTTGGATCCCTTCTTCTTTTACTAAGTTTTTAAATTCTTGAGTCACTTACTCTTTCTTGGTTTCCAAGCAGGCTCTGTGGGAGAAGTGTGATCACCTAGGGTTTCTAACGTGGGTCTGGTCTCATTCATTCCCTCCACAGCTTCAAGTGGCTTTAAGGATCACAAAGATCCTTTTCAGCTCTGATAGCCTTTTCCTCTCCCGGAATCTCAAAAGCCTCCCCATCCTCCCCAGAAACAAATCTAGATGTCTTTGAAAAGATCACACATACTTGCGTTGTTCTGTTGCTGCTGCTTTCTATGGGTTGCCATCAGATTAGAGTTCTTCTTTTTGTAAAATATGATGGTTAACTATTTTACCAAATAACCAGGTAATCTCTTTACCACTGCCCTTTTTTTTTTTCCAAAAGGGTTGGCCATCCTAGAAAGTGAAAAGATGGAAGGGAGTCTATGTCTTTATCCCTTCGCAAATCATATCACAGAAGCAGACGTGATTATGCTGAATCCAGACCATGAGTTTCTTTTTGTACCAAACAGTAAAATAAAGAACGATGCATGCACGTGAAAGCAAGAGATGATCTCTGTGGTTTCCTCATCAAGCACATCTGTGAAACTGAAGAGGCGGTTTGCTGAGTAGCTTTGTGGCAGGGAGACAGCAGTTTAGGCAGTGTCTCAGGACAAGTCTTGGAGCAAGAAAGACCTGTTCTCCAGTCCTGGCACTGCTCTTGCTGCTGGATACTCAATAAGGTTTCTTCACGACTTGAAAAGTCATTAAAAATAAGAATGAAGTTTGCCTTGCAGAAACAGAGACAAAAATATGAAGCATATCATTCCTTATTCCCAACCACACAAATATTAATTGATATAGAAAAAAATGAATGACACATGAATCTCCAGCTCATCTACTTTTTCTCTCAGTCACTTTTTTTAATGTTGTCCTCTCTCTGCCCCAATTCTGCCTCTTGTTTTTTCCATCCTTCCCTCCCCTGGTGTATAATTATTCATCCAGTTCTCAGAAGAAACAGAGCAATCATAATTTGCTCCAATAATCATGAATGCTCAAGGCTCCCTAAGCCACCTGATGCTAGGTGATGGGACAAGGAGGGATGACAGCCAGGTGTAACCCAGCGTGGATACTTAGGCATGGGCAGCCCATCAGAGCAGATCATTTTTTCCCACTTATCAGAGGGGCCTTATTCTCTTCATTCTCCCACCCAACACCTCCAAAACAGTTTTAGTAAAATATCTTTCATCACGCACTCCCTACTCAAAAACTTGTCACTCATCCAATCCACAAATACCTGTTGATTGTCTCCCCCAGATTCTCCACGATTGTCAATCAAGATGATATTTACTTTATCTCAGCAATTAAAGACTAAGGCAGGTGCTGTGCCCACAGGGCTCCTTGCATGTCAGAGAATGTTCTTCTCTAGTCTCTCTGGCCTTCCCCCGAGCAGTGAAGCAGAAGCCTTGCTTGCAAGAAGCCATCACAAAAGGTTATAGATAAAGAAAACTGCTAGAAACATTTTTAAGACTCTTTTGCTTTTCTATAATTCTTGAGCCAAACTTTTTGCACTAACACTAAAGTCTCTCTCTGGCCTGTGGCCATTCCTCTCCTGTTCTATTTTCTCACCAGATCTGACACTGTTTTGCATCTCCCACAGCTGTGAACACAGCACTTTGCAAATACTTCAGCTCAATGTAGACATACTGTCTTGATTTGATTTCTCCTAGGATCTCAGTAACTCGATTGGCTAGGTTCTTAAGCCTTTGACTCACCTGATGGGTAGGGTTGCCAGATTTGGAAAACAAAACAAACCAGGATGCTCAGTTAAATTTGAATTTCAGATAAATGATGAAAATTTGTATATGTTCTAGGCAATATTTGGAGCATATTTATACTAAAAAAATCATCACTTATCTGAAATTCAAATATAACTTGGGCATCCTAC
This sequence comes from Mirounga leonina, assembly GCF_011800145.1. Lineage (NCBI taxonomy): Eukaryota > Metazoa > Chordata > Mammalia > Carnivora > Phocidae > Mirounga > Mirounga leonina. Next base: position 16,731,555 of record NW_023270709.1, read on the forward strand.
GATTTATCTGGAAACCCTACTGGTGTGTCACCCAAAACTGAGCAAGGGAATATTCCATATAATCAGTTGGTGAAGCTTGGACAACAGAGATGGCTTCTGTGCAGCAAAACTCTGATAATCTCTGACTACAGAAACGACAGAAGGAGAAGGGAGGATATCCCAACACTGGCAACTTAGCCTATATGAATAATCTGTCTGGCAAAGGAGGGCTTTGTTGCATTCTGAGTCAAAGTGGCCAATGGTATTTTAAGTGATCATGCAAGGTGGCGAGGCAGGGAGGTGTGGAGGCAGAAAGTATTGCAAAAGAGTGGTGTACAGCAACCACTGCCCTTCTAAGAAACTGAATTCCACCACACGGGTCCCCTCTGGCCCTGCCTCGTAAACATGTCCTAAATCAAGGGCTAGTGGAGGCAGGGAGTGGAGTGGAGTGGGCTCCCTGGTAAGTCATCACCGCCCACTAAGCCACCCCACTCCCCAGAGTCACAGCCTTGGGTATTTTCAGACAACAACAACAAAAAATAAACACGCATGCCCAGAAGTCAGGAGCACCTCCAGAAATTCGGGGCAAATCCCACAGTATCCAAGAGAGCTGGCAGCCCATTTTCTACCTAGGGAATAAGGGTACTTTTTCCTTTGTAATATGATTTCTTGGCTGGAGTGGAACCATGAGGCACCCTGAGACGCTCTGTAGAAATGCAAGATGATATTGTATTGTATTAATGTCACTTAATGGTAACTGTCAATGATAGTGATGGAATAAATATGGAAAAGGAAATTACTGTAATTGATTGACAGTCTGGAATCTTCGATATTCGACCTAATGAGAGAAACCTATGAGCAGCCACTTCCAGTGCAGGCTGCTATTAATGCAAATTGTATGCACCACACTGGCATGCTGAATTATGCAATGCCGTGTGAATGTCTAATCCATTTCACCAGGCTTGTCTTTATCCAGAAAAAAAATATTTCACTGACATGCTGATTAGTATATTAGGAGAGTTTAAGAAGTTTGGTGCTAAAGTAGGTGCCATCGTGGTGTTATTAATTTAGTTCTGAACAAGACAAACAGCTCTGTGCAGCCATCAAAATCACCACATAAGTCTACAAGATAACTTTGTCAAGACTGATGGGAATTTACAGAAAAGTCTTGTGATATGTGGAAGGAATTAGCAAATAGATAAGGAGCACATCATTTTTCTAGAAAACCACTGTCAAGGACTCAGTACCCATGCAGAACCAGACACCTGCCAAGACATCTACAATGTCTGCATGATCGCTTGCTCAGACGTTCAGAAACTTGTGGAAACTTAGAACAGAACCAGCTGTGGGAGGTCAAGGGAACAACAGGTACAAATCAGGTTTAGGGCCTCCTCTGGGGATTCTATGGAGATTTAAGTACTGCCCAGGCATGATCAACAACAACAGAACACTCCCTATGGGAATATAGTTTATATGGGAAGAAGTCTGTTGTGATAGAAAAGTACATTGCCAATTACCCATTACTTACACATTCCAAGAACTCATAGCTTTGAGAATGCCCTTGCCCTAAGCTCTTTCTTCTGTATGGATCAACTCTTAAAACTTGGACCAATAGAGGAAGTGCCTAATTATGTCTCCCAGAGCTTCCTACCTGGAGGCTCACAGATACCCCAAATGTCCCCATGTTTTAAAGCACAGGGATGGAAGAAAAAGAAAATGCCATGCATCGCAATTTTCCACTAGTGGTCTCGAGATACTCTTAGGTCAGTATATAGATGAACTCTTTACCTAATTGCAAAAAATGTTTTTGAATACCTTTTAGGTACCAGGTACTATCTGCATAGCCTGGACGTACAAACACTGTTCTTGGCCACGTGGTGCTTACAGTCGAGGAGAGGAGGCACATAGGTGGTAGTGATTACCAGCGGGTGGGAAGATTGTCACAAAGGAGCAAACAGGTGTATGCAACAAGAGGGTGGACTCAGTCTGGGGGTGGGGGTGGGCTGGAGAAGGTGTTATTGAGGAAGGGGTGCTTAAGCTAGGACTCCTCAAATGTTTTTATTCTTTTAATGTCAACGAACATGTCCTGATACAACATGTGTTGGAGAAAATACACTTGACAAACTTATAATCTGGTTGTCTTTCTGTATATACAGATGCCCATTTTTCCTTTTCAAGGAAACCAATTTAAATTGAAACATGAGCCAGCCAAGTTAAAGACAATATTAAGTAAATAAGAGTGCAACTGGTACTCAAGTATTCCACAAATTGTGAATTTGGGACACAATTGACTGAAGTCTGGGAAGTCTGTGTGAGGGAAAGGTGACGAGAAAGGTGAGGGGCTGCCTGGGAGGGAAGGGTCTCGGGCAAGAGTTGAAATAACAAAACGAAGGAACAGGAAAGCAAGACAGAAAGTTCTTTCAGTGTGCTTTCCCATATTTTATTGCATTCTTTCACCGATCACCAGTCCCCTGTGGTGTAATGTATTCCGTCAAATTTTCTGTAGAATAATTGAGGCCCTTCCAAGGTTAAGTAAAACACTAGAGGTCACCCAGCAAATTAGCAGCAGAGGTTGTGTTACAACGTGGGCCATCTCTCACCCCGTTGAGAACAACATCTCTCACCTCCAAAGTTCTGAGTGTGGAGCAAGATGGAAAAGGAACTTTATATAAAGCAAACTAAGTAAAACAGAGGTCTTCTAAGAGGAAAATAAAGGCTGCAAATGGCTTAGAAACATAAACAGTGTTTTCATGATTAGATGTTCCTTTGAAATGATTCTGTTTCAAGGTCCTTGTAGAAGCTCGTGGAATATTGTATATCTTTTCAAGGAAGAGGTAAGCCTCTAAAGAGCAAGGATGGCCATGCTGGGGAAGGCTAGGTCCCATTCAGTCCAGTTCTGGCTCTCACAGAGATATGAAAGGGCATTCCATGGAAGGTGGTCTTGTCCTTTTCAATGTCAACTTTATAGCTGGGTTTTCCCCACGTAGGTCCCAATTATCTTAATAACCCATGTAAAGGCAACATGTCAAGCATCACGCATGAGCTCCTCTGAAACCCTAGAGGAATGAGTTCTATTTTCCAGGCTCCACCATTCTGGGGATAATGAACTCCACAAGCTTATTCCTTCCTGTACAAAGAAGAAGAAAGGCTGCTCCAGCCATGACTCTTCCAGGAACCTGTGCACTCTTGTTTCATGGTCGGAGAACAGTCTGGAAAGTCCCACTGCTGTTAAATTCTCTGCCCTACCAGTGCCTTCTCACCTCTCCCACCACACTTCATGGACTCCCACCCACTTCTCTGCCCTATCCCTTCCCATTTCTTCTTTCCTCTCTTCAGGATCCCTAGGCTTTCATGGATTTCGAGCTTCAGGGCTCATTCAGCCAACATTTAAGTGTGAGCACCATCTACGTGCCAGGATCTGCTCTACGTCCTGGGCATACAATCACAGTCCTTGTTCTCATGAAGCTTATATTCCAGTGGAAGGAGACCAAAAATAATGTCATAAGTTTTTTAAAGATTTTTATTGTATTTTATTTATATGAAAGAGAGAGAGCATGAGCAGAGGGAGGATCAGAGGGAGAGGGAGAAACAGATTCCCTGCTGAGCAGGGAGCTGGATGCAGGGCTCAATCCCAAGACCCTGAGATCATGACCCGAGCTGAAGGCAGATGCTTAACCAACTGAGCCACCCAGCTGTGCCTCATAGGTTTTTTAAAAAGTCAAATGCTGATAACGTTATCTACGGAGGAGTATTTTTTTTTTTTAAAGACTGCTGTGAAATTGAGTGAACAAGTGGATAGTTTACAATCTGGAAAGCCTGTCTGAGAAGATCACATCTAAGTTGAGATCTAAACCACCTGAAGAGCAGTAGGGAGACTTCCAGGCAGAGAGAACAGCTCACGCAAAGGCTCCAGCCTACTGGGAAAAGGGGAAAGTTTACAGAATTGAATGAGGGCCAGTCTGGTACAGTAATTCTCAGTGGGGCCATGAAAGGCAAGACTGTGGGGGATTCTTCCATGCATTTAGGGATTTCTAGTATCCCTGGCCTCTCCTCCCACTAAATGCCAATAAAGCACCTGGTTCTAAATACCAAAAATCACCCACCTTCCCCCCACCTGCACCAGTGCTGCCCTAGTTGAGAAGCATTAAAGAACAGCTGGTCAGCAGTGAGAATGTTCAAGGGGCTTTACAATCAGGTATATCAGTTTCCTGTTTAAAGAACAGAAATTTATTTCTTCATGGTTCTAGAGGCTGCCAATCCAAAATCAAGGTGTCAGCAGGGTTTGTTCCTTCTGGGGGCTGTGAGGGAAAAACTGTTCCAGGCCTTTCTCCTGCTTCTGGTGGCCTCAGGCATTCCTTGGGTTGTTGATGACATTCTCCCTATGTTTTCATATTGTCTTCCCTCCATGCATATCTGTCTCTTATCCACATTTCTCTTTTTATAAAGACACCAGTCATATTCGCTATGGCCCACCCTACTGACTTCAACTTGATCATTTGCAAAGATGCTGTTTCCAAATAAGTTCGCATTCACAGCTATAATTGGGACGCCAACACCTTTTGGGGAAGACATAGTTCAACCCATAATGCAGGTTAAGAAATTTGGATTTTATTTTATTTTATGAAATCCTTTAGAGGATTTTAAGCAACTGCATGATAGGATCTGATTTCTGCTTTCAGAAGCCATATATATATATATATATATATATATGGTGAATTATTTGGGACAAGAGTAGAAGCAGGGACACCAGTTAGCACAGAAATTCAGGTAAGAGATCAGGCTGGCTTGGGAGGTGTTCTGATACCTGTAGTCAGGTATATACAGCATTTGGCCAGGTGACCTCTCAAAGAACTACACCAGGAAATGGACTAACACTCCCCTGGAGAACTTCTGCTCAGTGAGCAAAAGCTATCTGGAGACAGTCCACCAAAAGAAGTAAATTGGAGCCTGAAGACCATCAGCCTTCAGATCGAGACCAGAAAAATGCTTTGGACAGGTTTTTGAGTACAGAGGGCAAAACTGGACCATCTCTCAAGTGCCCTTGCATCTGCAGGGGTGGATGGTGCTGACAATTTCCACACGGTTAAGTCAACACAAGATACTGCCAACTTCAGTGGGTCAGGCCATGAGAAGCCAATAGTGCCCTCCGTCCCCATCACTCCCTTCCTCCCTCCTGTCCATGATGGTGCTCGCTAGGACGGAACCCGGCCACTTTCTTTTCAGAGTTGTCCGGATACACATCCCTTCCAATAAATTAGTATTTCCATCTCAGTGAACAAAAACAAGTTAATGCACCAACAGCGTGGGCTACCTTCCAGGGTTTGTCTGCTGACAGATTAAAAAGTATGTCAACATGGCTTTATATTAACAAATATTGCAAAGCAGAAGCCTCTGTTTGTTTTATTTTGCTTTGTTTTCCTGGTTTCATAGTAATGTCAGTGGATCCACGCCTGCGCCCACGCAAAGGTAGACAGACCATGGTAGGTCAAGGCCGGGACCTTGATATGTCAAAGTGTCAGCAAATGGCCAGAGTCAGTCTCTCACTCCTGCCAAATGAATCAGCCAGGAGAGCACCCACAAGGTGAGTGGGTGGGCAGTGTCTTTACCCTGCAGTTTGGGTGCCTAAATGCACTTTTAAGAGACTGAATTCTAATTTTCATATCAAAGGAGGAGAAAATGGTGATGGAAGAGAGCTGAAGGACGGGAGAACCATTTAACAACTTTTCAAGAAAGTTTTAAAAAATAAAAAAGAAGAAACGGGGGAAAGGCATCTTTCAATTCTTTAAAAAAGGCACTAACTCTGGACTTTTTGTCACCCTCCATCCCCAGTGGCTTACAAATAGTGCTTAACAGTTGACCTTGACCGAAGGTCACCGGACTGGCCGGGGTCCAGGGCTACTCTAGAGCAGGGGACAGCCAACCACAGCCAACCACGGCCCACCACCTGCTTTTATACATCCCACGAGCTAAGAATGGTTCACATAGCTTTTAATGGTTGGAAAAAAATCAAAAGAATCATATTTTGTAACACATGGATGCATTTCATGACACACGAAAATTAAAATTATGTGAAATTCAAGTCTCCGTGTCCGTAGATAAAGTTTTATTGAAACACAGCCACGTTCATTTATCTACATATTAACTCTGGCTGTTTTCATGATACAGCAGCAACATTAAGTAATGTCAGAGACCACATGGCCTGCAACATCTAAAATGTTGACTGTCTGCCCCTTTACAAAAAAAGTTTGCCAATTCCTGCTCAAGAGTTTTAAGGAAGAAGCATACTGGATCTTGTTCCATGGTCTCAGATAACTGTCCTAAACCTCTGTGAATTACTGTTCTATTCATTTGAGGATATATATGGAGCTCCTAGTCCTGGTCCTGGAGGTAAGACTGCGAACAGTAACAGACAGTCCTGCTCTCAGAGCTCAGAGTCCAGTAGCAGAGCAGGTGTTAAGCAGAGTCATGCAAATGCAGCGTGCTAAACATGATAACCGGGCCAAGTGCTCTACACAGGAGGTACGGGGAGCTATAAACACACAAAAGAGGTGAATTGACCTCCTGTTCCACAATATCAAGTAAGATATGCCCAGGTTAGATTAATGATTGACTGGGGGTTTATAGGAAATGGTGAAGTTGACAAGAAGGGGAAGAGAAAGGTCACCTATTTCAATTTCTTACACACACCCTTCTTACTTTCCTCTACCCTTTACTGAACCTCTGCCTGGGATGGAGTGGCAGAAACACAGAATATGAGGTGAGCGAGGAACAAGGTAAGGTGAGCAATTTGGTTGGGGCCAAGCCATGCAGATACCCTGAGGCCATGTGAAGGATTTTGTCTTTAAGAGCAGTGGGAAGGGGCGCCTGGGTGGCTCAGTCGGGTAAGCGTCTGCCTTTGGCTCAGGTCATGATCCCAGGGTCCTGGGATTGAGCCCCGCATTGGGCTCCCTGCTCAGTGGGGAGTCTGCTTCTCTCTCTCTCCCTCTGCCCCTACCCCCTGCTCATGCTCTCTCCTTCAAATAAATAAATAATCTTAAAAAAAAAAAATAGAGCAGTGGGAAGTTGTACAAGGGCATTCTCAGCAGCAGGGTCCCCTTCGCAAAACTCTGGAAGCAACCAAAGACCCACCCACTGGAGAAGAGATAAATGATGGCATATTCACAAAGTGGAATATTACAAAGTAGTTAAAACAAGTCTACTATGACTACCTGCAATAATATCGATGCATCTCAGCCACCTATTATTAAAGGAAAAAAACAAGTCTCAGAAGATAACACAGGGATGATAAACTTTTCATAACGTTTAAGGTAACTAAAATCTAACAGGACACTTTTTAGGAATACATTTATAAAATAAAACTGTATTTAAATAAAGCAAGGAATAATTAAATACAAGGCTCGGAATAGTGAGTTGGCAGCGTTGCGGGAATGGGGCTCCACGCATAAGTAGACAAACGTTCTTGTTAATGTTCCAGTTTTTGTGGGCAATGGATTCATAAGTTTTTATAATATTAAAAATGTTTAAACTGCAATGAGAAGCCATTAAAGCAATTCATAACAGAGGGTGACGCAGTCTGATTTGCAATTCAAACAATCTCTCTGGCTACAGTGAGGAGACTAATTTGGAACAGGGCAAGAGTGGAAGCAGGCAGACCAGCCAGGGGCGAGGGTAAGCAAAGCAGTAAGGCTATGCTCAGACCAGGGACATGGTGGCAGAGATGGTCAGTGGCATCCCTTTGCTCAAAGTGACTTGCCATGTAAGGCATCAGTATTCAACAAACTCAACACTTCATTAAATAGATGGTAGAAAAGGCAAAAGGGCAAGAACCTAAATCAGGACAGTGCCTTTTACCAACAGATTTCCAAGCCTACCCATTGGAAAAACAAGTTATCAGATGAATAAACCTAGCCCACATCTGAATGAGGATCCAGAGATCATCAGAAACATCGGTGAGGCCTAGGTTAAGAAACCTCATAGAAAAGCCTCTTATCTCCTGGAAAAATAAATAAGAGAAACACAATAAGCTGCCCTCAAACAGTGTCGCCCACCCTTCCTTGGAAGTTTTCTCCCCTCACTCGTACTGTACCAACCTCCTACCTCCACAAACGTACTTGAAATTCTCCGAAGTACCAGTTCTGGGAAACTAATATCCCAGTTAGCATGTTTAGCTTGGCTAGCTGCTCATGTGTAAATGCAACTTGATATACAAGGATCAAGGTTAAAGTCCAGCCAAGGCAAGTGACGAGTGTGTTACTTAGACTCAAGGGAATGCTTTGCACAATTAATTGGGGCTGCTATCTTTGTTAGACCACTGTCGCGACTTCAAAAGGCAATGAGTTGTGGGCCTCGTCTAGCTCTCACCTGTTCCTCACTGTGACCAGCACAGTGAAGGAAGGGACCCTTACTGGCTAAGGGACCTGGGCACCAACCAATGAATCTGACAATACCAGGCCCAGAAAGACCCTCCGTAAGTGTTGGTCACCCATCCCTAAGAGGCCATCTCAAAACACATCTACCTCCCTTAGGAATACTCTGTTCTCTGCATCATTATCAAATGGTCCAAAATAACCTCAACTCCTATCCCAACTTGTTTCATTTTCTCTACAGACTCAGAACCCAGAACAGAAACAGAAGCCAGAGGCAACTATTTTTGGAAGTGATGGACACCTGTGTTTACCCCCCAGTGTGTTCCCTGCAGTCACCTGCTGAGTTGAGGACAGGTCTTCTCCTCTGCAATGCTGAGTGGCTTCTTTTTGTTTTCCCTTCTGCTTGGTTTTGTTTTGTTTTGTTTTGTTTTTTTGATCTGATTCCTTCTTGGTGATTACACTTGTAAATCAAACAGCTTAAAGGAAAAACGAAAGAAAGATAACAGGTCAACCATCCTTTCTCCAGCATACCCCACTCCCTTAATCAATAGACCCTTCCCTTCTTCCCCATCCCCAAGAAATAACAATGACATCATTGACAAAGCAGTTTGCACACTGTCGAGCTTTAAAGGCTTACAAGTGAGTTTTCTGACTCTGGGGACTCTAAGATAAGAATCTGCCCCTCAGATGAGATGAATGATAGTAATGGTAATGTTTTCAAACCGCAGGAACAACAAAGGATGTGAAAGCCCGACAGAAGACCAGATTTTCAGAAATGCGGAGGGTTCGTTCAGACAGCCTCCCACAGGCATACTCCAGTGATGCAGGGGATGCAGGTGTCACTCAAGAGCTTCCTGAGCACACGTTGACGGGCCTGGAGAAATGGAAATTATGCACTCTGGAAACCCTGGTGACATTACAGTTACGTCGTTCACATTGAAAGGTGAACAGATCTGCCCCAAGTAACAGATAAACATATTGACATGGATTGTAAATCACAGTGCTGCAGAGCTGGAAGGGGTCAAGAGCTCATCTAACCAAACTCGCTCATGGTACAGAAAAGGAAACTGAGGCCCAGACATCCAAGTGGCCAGCCCAGCTGCACCCGGGGTCAGACTGGGGCTCAAGTGCGGCTTTCTTGGTGCCTAGTACAGTCCGCTTTTCTTACAAGCCCCCATACGCCTCTGAACTTGAGTGGAATGATTCTGTTATCTTATAACAGACAGAAAGCAGTGAGGGAAACAAGATGGGGGAAAAAAAAAAGAAATTGAAACAGAGAGGAAAGAATGGAAGAGATAGAGAGTGACAGACATTACAGGAGGGACTCTCTGTCTGCCCCTATCTGTCTTTATCTTTCTCTGTATCTGTCTGATCCTATTCTCTTCTGTAACCTGTCTCTATCCTGTCTCCCACATGCTGGCTCCTGAAAGAGCACAGCATTATTTAATTTATCCTAAGTACTTTTAAAGAAGGCTTGCAAGTGAGCGAAATGCTGGTGGCCTGGAAGCAGTCAGAAGGAATTTTCCAGAACTTTTGCACCATGGGCTTGGGGTGGGCACCCTCCCCCCTCCACTGCCAATGAGGAAGTGAGATCCCATCACGTACACCTCCAACTGTGGCTCATGGGCATCACCTGAAATGGTTAAAAATGCAGAATCTTGGGGGTGCCTGAGTGGCTCAGTCAGTTAAGCGTCCAACTCTTGATTTTGGCTCAGAGTCATGAGATCAAGCCCTGCATCAGGCTCCACACTCAGCGGGGAGTCTGCTTGAGATTCTCTCTCTCTGCCCCTCCCCCTGCTCACACTCTTTCTCCCTCAAACAAATAAATCCTTTTTTAAAAATGCAGAATCTTGGACCCACACATACACCTGAGGGATCCCAGTCTGCATTTTAACAAGATGTCCTAATGACTGATCGATTCACATGCACATTAAAGTATGAGAAGCAACAATGTCTAAAACATTGGAAATTCTTCTTCTCAAGCATGCCTCCTTCAGTCACAAACTTTCTTTTAGGCCCAGGGAGGAAGATATGTCAGAGAGTTTAAAGACTGAGTAAGATTTGCACAGTTTTTTAAATGCTAAAACCCATCCTGGGATAAGCCTGGGGAACACACACATTCACTTTAAATAGTTAATTCCAAAGCAGTTGAGGTTTGGTCTTTCCACGCTGGTTGTCATCTGTGACAAATTCACAAGAATTCCTATAACAGGTTGGGTTTTGCAAAGTCCAGGGGGAATGTAGATTTCCAATTTTTCCAGCCTCTCCTAAATCAGGAAAGTATAAACAGCAGGAAGGATTTAAGTATTTTGAACTTGCCAAATTCCATAGTAAAGCACATCTCCTCCCATGCCTTGCTGGAAAGGGGAGATTGGAATGGGACAAAGCTGGAAGATGTGGATGATTCCACTGCTTTGAAAAGGCAGGCATGGGGCCCCTGGGTGGCTCAGTTGCTTAAGCACCTGCCTCCGGCTCAGGTCATGATCCCAGGGTCCTGAGATCGAGCCCCGTGTTGGGTTTCCTGCTCAGCGAGGAGTCTGCTTCTCCCTCTTCCTCTTCCACTCTCACTCATACTCACTCTCTCTTTATCTCAAATAAATAAAATATTTTTTAAAAAGAAAGGAAAGGAAAGGGAAAGGCAAGGCAAGGCAAGGCAACCTTGACACCAAGGTTTCTAATGAGCACCCTCGTGGCAAGATAACAATAAAAAATTAGCGGGAGAAAATTTTCAGGTGTCAGTTCCAATTGCAGAGTAACAGGCAAGGAATAAGAACTTTCTTATGTAAAAGCATTTCCAACTTTGAAGCTGGTGAGGTAATATTGACTTATATCTTTATTTTTCCCAAGTGCAATGTCATCCCATGGGTCATGTTGACACCAACAAGGATTTCTTGTTAAATAATCCCTTTGCCAACATCGGAGAATAGCCTTGCCCTTTGATCTAAACAGATAGGATCTCGAGAGTTACCCTGCTTACACATCTCTAGTTAGGCAGCTCACAATAAGATTCCTGAAGGAAGAACGAGGAGAAGAAAAGTACACACAAAAGTAGAATGAGTGAGCTCAGAAAAAGGGGAGAGAGAACAAATTCTAGAATGTGCATCCTATGAATAGACACTGAGAATGTGCAGTGTGTGTAAAGCACTCTACACCATTCACAGATTTTATTTAATCTGCAGATTTTGCCAATCATGTTCATATTTATAGCCGTATGCAACTCTTCGTAACTCAAAATCTAAAACAAAGGCCAAAACTCTACCCCAGAGAATCTGAATTCTGTCGCTTTTCCTTCTTTCTACACACACACACACGCAAGCCATGAAACCCTCCTGTGCCCACACGACATTAACATCGTGTCACACCTCTGCCCGCACAATGATCTCAGCCACCAAGACCGAAAGCAAGCCTCACTCCCACACTGGATTCCCCCTTGTCACTCAGAGGGATGTTAAGCTTGGCTTCAGGATTGGAAATGCTCAGGGTTTCGAGAAAATGAAAAGTTTCCGGAGTGAAGCAAAACTCCAAAGTGACCCACTTGACACACACACACTCATGCTCCCCTATGTTTCCTATGCCTTCAAAAAATACTTTTCTTTCTTTTTATTGGACTTTGAATTCAGCGCCACAAGACTGAAAGTCTGACGATGTTCCGATCTGCTCCTATTTGAGCTGGCTCCGCCCAACACCGGTAAATTGCAGGTCAGTTCCCGCTGTAAAGATCAGCAAACCTGAGCTGAGTCTTCTTTTCATCCTGGGCAAGTTGAGTGCAGGTAGGACCCAGTCCTAAAGATTTGGGATATCTTGTCTCTTTGGAAGTTTGGGGAACACAGAGTGGGAAAATACTTTAAAATAAGGAAATCAGCCCTGGGAAATGGAAGGCAAGGCAGGGAAGGGAGCGTTGGGCTCACCGCCATTGTGCAAATGTGTTTTCAAAACCAATTACATCGCAGTGATGAGGCAGTGTATCTGCTCCCGGACCAGACTGCGGACACCAGCAAGCTGGGTGCAGCTTCCCTGCACACGCCACATCCTGGGGAGCCAGAGGACAGTTGTCTGTAGAAGATTCTTGACGGAAGAGAGGATTTCTTTTAAAAAGGACATCTTTTATTTTCCCATCTGTTTCTTCTCACAGTACAGTGTGGGGGCAAATCAGGTCTTAGAACATTCTGCAGGATAATTTGGCACTTTCCTTCTATAAGCTTGAAGATGGAAACAGAAAAGGGTTCGCTGTTACTACCTCTTTCACCACGAAGGACAGGACTGCAGGGAACACCACCACCCCACACCTACGTCTATGTAAGAACCCGTTATAAATAGACAGGGGGGGCGGTGAAAGACTTTTGAAGGGGAAAAAAAGGACACCCTCCCCCAAAGAAAAGGGTGTTAATTAAACTTGTTTTCAAAAACTGCAAATCCTTATATCTGCTCAAAGCAAACGAGGCATTAATGCCCCAAAGACCGTTGTGTCCCGTTGCACAGAACTTCCTAAATGGTGCACACAGCCACTGTGTCTTTTGAAATGGTGGGGTTTGGCCCCTCAAGTTCAAGCTACTGGGGACACGGTATGAGGTTACCATGGCCCCACGGTCACAAACAACTTGAAACTTTTATATGAGTCCAAGAAAGAAGGAGGAAAAAGCAAAACACAAAAACAAAGAGACTTTTTTTTTCCCAGCTGTTAAAAAAATGAACTGTCCCTGCTCCTGGCCTTTCTCCACAGCTCACATTAGCCAGCCTCAGAGGGGTGAGCTTCCTGAATGGAGAGGTAATCAAGCAGATGGTGTGCTGGCTGGCATGGAGCTCAAGCCACCAAAGGAGCCATGCAAACTCCATCATCACCATCTCGTGCTCCCTGTCTGATCCCCAGCTGCTCATCTCCCCTCCTTCCTCCTCTCCTGCAAAACTCCAGGGTACCAGAAGCAACACCAGCCACAAGCCCAGTCCAATTTTTTGTTTCCAAATATAGTGCTGAAGAGAAGTGGGAAATGAAATCATTGACAGCAAATTGCCCTCGGGAGGGAGTAACTAATTCTATGCCATGCTTTGTACCACCAGGTAAAGGGGTAGGGAAATGGGTGTAAACGAGAAGTAGGGATTTGCTTAAATGGATAGGTTAAGCTTTCCAGATGGTGTCAAGGCAAATACCTTGACAGAAATTAAAAAGTTCAATGTTGACAATCAAAATGATATGAAAATTTTAAATCCATATGACATTCGATCCTAATTAGATCTAACATCTAATTATTGAGTTAATATAATTTAAAAAGCTTCATTTAAAAAATGTGGAAACCTAAGTGTGATTTGGAGGGGGCTGGGGAAGGGGTAGCCAACTAAAAGCCAGGACATTTTTGTAGAACAATAGAGCTTTTGAGCTGGATTTCTTAGAAAGTCCTTCTACCTTGCTCTCCATTCAGTACATGTGAGCCTCACCCTCCCCAAGGGGTGCTGACCCCACCAGGAAGGGGCTTCCAGAAGGTCCAGGGTTTCCTGAAGCTAGACCTGACTGAGGAGAGGCAGCTATTCGCAGAACTTTGCAGGCTACCAGGGCAATGGGCTGAATGTCTTTGTCCCCCAAAATTCAGATGTTGAAGCCCTAACCCCCAGCATGGAGGTGGGGGCTTTGGGAGGTGATTAGCTTGAGATTAGTTCATGAGAAGAGTAAGACCCCCATGATGGGATTAGTGGTTTTATAGGAAGAGGACAGATTCTCTCTCCTTCTGTCTCTCTCTCTCTCTCCCCTCCACCACCAAGGAAAGACCATGTGAGGACATGGCTAATGGCAGTCATCTACAAACCAAGAAGAAAGCCCTCACCAAGACCCAGATCTGCTGGCCCCTTGATCTTGCACTTCCAGCCTCCAGACCCGTGAAAAGCAAATCTCTCTTGTTTAAGCACCTGAGTCTGGTACTTTGGTACTTTGTTGTGGTAGCCTGAGCAGACGAAGTGACATCCAACTCTGTCCCTCCCGCAACAGCCAGCTAGCCTCTCCAGGAGGTCACCTTCCTCTGCCGCTAAAAAGAATCCCTGCCTGGGCGCCTGGATGGCTCAGTTGGTTAAGCAACTGCCTTCGGCTCAGGTCATGATCCTGGAGTCCCGGGATCGAGTCCTGCATCGGGCTCCCTGCTCAGTGGGGAGTCTGCTTCTCCCTCTGACCCTCCCCCCTCTCATGCTCTCTCTATCTCATTCTCTCTCAAATAAATAAATAAAATCTTTAAAAAAAAAAAAAAAGAATCCCTGCCTTACCCCGGAGGACTGATCTTCTCTTCCTTCCTTCTAAAGATCATGGGATTAAGCTTCTGACTTCTGGGAGGGAAATACAGGAGCAAAAAGAGTGTGTGTGTGTGTGTGTGTACGTTGCTCAGAGGACAGCCTCTCTTTCAAAGACCAACTAGAAAAATACAACAGCTACAGGTAGGTTTTCAAGAACATCATTCCAGAGAGAGGCGTGCTCTGTGCTTCTTTCCAACTGTGCTTGGCCTCCTCGCACTCCATCTCTCTATCACGTGCGCTGTGTCTGGTTCTTATAAATATCCCCCTTGAAGAGGGTGAAAAGGTCATTCTGATTCACATCGGCAAAAACAAGGGGGCATTTGGTTGAGCTTGTCTCCATCAGTGATATATTTTCAAGACTTCCTAGCAACCAGAAGCCTTTGGTATTGGAGTGAAATGTTTTAGAACACGGAGACACAAAAAAACACCAAGTCTGAGCACAGCCAGACACACAAGTCTCTTGCCCTTGACGTTGCAGTTACTTTCATGGAAGTTAGTGTGGCGAGCTGGCAGGGCTGACAGCAGAAGAACAGAGACCAGGCCGAGATGGTCTTTTTCACACTCCGTTTCCCTCTACCTGCCCCAAAATATGGCCCATCTCCACACAGCCTAGAGAGTTCAGCTCTAGACTGCACCAAGTGATAAGCCTTCCTTTCCCCCAAGCTTTCCCAAAGGTCAAAAGCATCATGAAGGATGCTATTATGATTAAACCAACAGCGGTCATCTCCCACAGGCTGCAGTAGAATGTACAAGAAAAAGGAAGTGGGATGGCAGAGGAGGAGGTTCAAAGAAAATCCTGGAGACGAGTTAAGGGCTGAGGAATGTGGTGAGGTGGGCGTAAGGCCCCTGCTCTCCAGCGGAAGAGAGGAGAAGGCTCTCTGGGCAGATGGGGAGCCTGGGGGGAAGGGAGATTAAAAACTTGGGTCATCCCAAGTTTCAGGAATGTACCCAGGAGGGACAAGGGAGAAGATGGAGTTCCACAAACGGGGAAACGTATGTCTCCTGTGTTCTTCCAGACAGCCGTACCCCTGGACAGGAGGGCCCTCAGGCAAGGTCCTGCTGCCCAGATGGGCCTGAAGAGTGGCTGACCCAGATGTTTATCAGGGCGGATCAGCTGGGAAGAGCTCAAAGCAGGACAAGGAACTCCAGGACACGGACTGAGGACTGCTCGTCTTATACCCACAGCATCGTGTCCAGCCCTTCACGAGCCTACAGCTCTTGGGCACTCTCACTCCCCCTTCTCTATAGCTTGGCCCCCCACCCCCTTCATGGGTGGTCTCCACACCACACCCTGCCTGTCTTTGCCCTCCCGTAACATCCCTCACTGCCTAGTTCCCTCTACCTGCTGCCCCTACTGAAGACCCCCACTAGGGGCTCAAACTCCTGCTCTGTCCTCCAAGCTGAGTATGCAAGAAGGCCCTTGTTTCTGCCTCACAGGTAACCCTGGAAGGCACTCAGGAAATGAGCTCTTACTGCCCCTTCTCCCTGGATGGGCTTTGTCTCTGCGACCCTCTAGCCTCTGGGGACTCCACCCACTGATCCATGGAGAGGCTGGGGTCTGCACATCCCCTCCCAGACCCAGCTCTTTTGCTTCCAAAGATGACTGGGGTGGTGGTCGCCGGTCTCCAGATGTTTCTTGACTTGTTGGTCTTCATCACACAACTCTGATGGACACCTAAGGAATCCCTTCCTGGTGGGTCAGTTTACCCCTTTCTTTAACCTTAGATGTGGGACACTGATGGATATAATCACACTTGACAGCTCTGGGCACAACATCATCTTTGGTCTATAGATGGGGCCTTCTCTCAACTTCCTGGCTTTGGTTTTATCTATGCCCTCCATCCCCATGCGTTACTCCATTGGCTCTGCCCCACAGGCAATTCTTCTGATGTGGTCTACAGCCATCTTTGTGTCTGTGCATTCTCTTGCACAGTGTTTATTGCTCTTTGGTGTGTGTATATTTTCAACTTGCACAAATGGTTGGTGTTTCACATTTTATTCTAAATCTTACTTTTTTCCACCAGCACTTTTTTTAAAGAGAATCCATCCTGCTTTCACATTTAGCGCATTGCTTTGAATTACTGCATGGCCCGTACATAGATGACCTCCATCTACCCGTCTTACTGGTAACTCTGCAGATAGACAGGAGTCTCTAACTCCCTAACAACACAATAGTAAGGCAACATACGAATACAAATGTCTTCGTATATTTTCCTGTCCGAACCAGGGTAAAACTTTCTCTGGGATATATACCTCGCTATGGAATATCTGCATCACAGTTTACACAGATACTTAATGTACCTCAGTAATGCCAGATTACTCATGAAAACAGCTACCTGGCAGTCAGGCTCAACCAGCAGGGCACAAGGGAATATTCTAGATAATCCATTCTCCACCACCCGTTGACATCACTGAGTTTTCTAATGTTTTCCAGCCTAAGGTGGGGTAAAGCGAAATCTCAGTGTTCGGATCTGCATTTCTCTGGTTGTTAGTACAGATGAGCATTTCTCTACATGTTCGTTGTCTTTTAGGTTTTCTCCTTCCTAACATGTCTGTTTATATCTTTTGTTCGTTTTTCCATTGGAGTTGATTTGTAGGCCTCCTTTGCAAATTCTACAAATTAATCCTTTGTCCTTTTCAGATGCAAACATCTTCTCCCACTCGAGATCGTATCTATCTTTGAGGTTTCTATTGTGTTCCATTTGGTCTCTACGTCTGTTTCTGAATACTATTTGTATGACTAGGATTTGCTTGTATGTTTTAATAGCTGAATAGATACATCCCCTCTTTAACTTTTGTGTTTCTTTTGTAATATTCACTTAGCTATTTGTAAATCTTTTTTTATATAAATTTATTGAGTTCCTGGAAAAAAAAGTCCAACTGGAATTTTGACTGAGAGTGCATGGAGATTATAAATTAATTTGGAAAGAATTGCAATCTTCATAATATTAAATTCTTCATCCAAGAACATGATATTTATTGATATTATTTTCTTTGTCTTTTATTAAAGTTTTCAAGCTTTTCCCCATGGAGGTCTGAGGCAATCTTGGTTAAATCAATTCCTAAATAGTATTTTTTTGTTGTTCCTATTGGAATGGCATCATATTTTTTATTATACTTTCTGGACAGTATAACATAGTAGGAACTGAAGTTATAACTGTCTGACTTAATTATTCCTCCCCACTAAGAAGGAAAGGATGTCTTCCTGAGCTGAGGCTTTGTAAGGACAATGCCCCATCTGGAAGCTTCTTCTCTCATATTTTTCTCTGTCTCTCCAACACCCCACTTCTTTTCCAGAGTCTTCTTGTTCAAATCTCCCAACACGGACATCTACTTTTAAGCCAAAGCAGGGTTCTACTATTTTTCCTTCTTGTTTCTTGCAAATTTCCAACTTCAGCTGATATGAGTGGAAGCTGGGGACATCAGTGGGGCAGGGGATGAGCTCGAGTTCTGTGAATGAGAACACAAGTGGGTGCCCAATTCCATTGTAATACCTTAATCTTCCACCAAGAAGCACTCTGGCTAACTCCCAACTGGCTTCCTCAGGTATTGCAGAGAACTTCCACCTTGCCAAGCCAAGCATTAATTTTCCTTGAAGACATCACAATATTATTTCACACGAAGAAAGGACATCGCTATAGTCAATGTGACTTTGACCTTGTCCCTTTTAAAATAATTAACTTTGGCATGACGGTGTGATGGAGCCTTTTCTTCTTTCCTGGGCCTGCATAATTCCAACAGACATCACAGCAACTATAAATGGCTCTCTTCCCACCACGCTCAATGGATGGCACCAGCTCTGATGAAATTTTCTGGTTTGTTTTGTGTTGATTGCAGAGTCCTTTAATCAGTGGAGTGAGTACTAAGGAACAGGGAGCATTTAGCCTACCAGAATCCCTCTCCCGACCCCAGTAGTAACACTATGGGAACCATGGGATCCCAAACTTCCTTTCTCTCTGCCGTTCCGGGATCAACCTAAAAAACACTACCTGATTATAGACGAACTTCTACAGGTTGACAGGGCAAGTGGTGAGAATACAAAACATTCCAGGGCCCAAGATGTCCAAATGAGATTTCATTGCATGGGAATTTGATCGTTCACAGTTTTACCAAATTCCTAGATATTTAGATGTATGCTGGGACCACTCTGAATCCGGAGGACATTCGCTTGCAGAAGACTTGAGCTCCATTCATGCTCTGAGCATGCCGTCTCATGTCCCACGTTTCTTCCTGTGTCCCCCTCTTGTCACCAGCCCTCCACACACAAACTGCCCCTGGTTTGAGAACCACAGAATTGGAGACACCACTTCAAAACTGTAAAGTTTACAGTGAAATTCAGAAGAGTTTTTAAAACCCACTCCTTCGGGGTCCCTCACATGACCCTGTTTTCACAAAAGAATTCACCACTTCCTCTCCTAAATCATTTGTATGCTGTTTCAGGTCCAACACACCCACCACACTCACTGAGGCAAAAATGAGAATCGTGAGGAAAGGTGACTTTCTACTCCTTCCTCCCTCTCTTGTACTGAACTGTGGCTGAACACAGCTTTCACTATGAGTGATACTTATTTGCTTCTTAACTATCCTCCGCCTCACATCTTCCCTTAAATGTGTTCACACTTCCCCTCTGCACTTGAGCTCCAAAGCCAGACTTGGAGTTCCAAGTGAAGGATCTATACGTGGTAGATTTCTGGTCTCTCCCAACACGGGGCTCCAGCCTTGGGAGTTCTTCATACACATTGAAATTAAAGGCCAGCCCCATTTAAACTTCCGGGCAGTTCTAGGGCTTGATGGCAACCCTACCTACAACTCCAACCTAGGTCATTAATCCGCAGGAAGAAGCCAGAGGCACGGGGACTACTGACATGTGTATTTGAAGTCCGAGGGTCTGTACGTTCCCTGTGTCCCCTGGGTTTTGCCTTTTCGCTTTGAAGAGGGGATTCCTATTTCACATTTTACTGTCGCATAAGAGTTTACTCACAATCAAGTGCGAGGCGGGCGACACGCTCTCACCTCCATAACGTGTGCCCGAGGACCGGATATTGTAGCCCCCGAGGATTTTTAAACCCCCTGATGAACAGACCGTTCGGCATTCACAACGGAGAGGCACATTGTTCAGTTTTCAGCAGCCTGTGAGAGACAGAAGTCCTGCTGAGCAGGTTGGACAGAGTGCCCGCGATTAATTGGTAGAGTTGAATTGTTAACATTCCCACAGTGTTCCCCAGCACAGGGCTCTTGACTGGACTGCTGGAGAAAATAGCCGGGTGTAGGGGAGCGGGCAGCGTAGGGTGAAGTAAAGGAGAAAAATCTCTCATTAAAACCCCACTCAAGCCATTTTAGCACCTCCGCCCCCCCAACACGGCATTTGCTTTGAGCCCACAATATTATACTTGTCGAACACTTTATCATAACAGATCTCTGCTCTTTCCCAAAACCTGAAATCACTTGCTTTCGTCGGGGAATTTTTGGGTGGGTTGTATGTCTTGAAAAGCTCACATATGCTGGATCCTCAAGGGATCATATGTTCGCACTGTGGTGTCTCTGACAAATGCATTTCTAGGCACAGGCTCACATATGTATGCAGGTCGTGGGACAGAGACGTGTTACAACAATACATTCCAACCTCTGTCCTTTTCTTTCTCTCTTTCTTTCTTTCTTTCTTTCTTTCTTTCTTTCTTTCTTTCTTTCTTTCTTCTTTCTTCTTTCTTCTTTCTTTCTTTTCATTCTTTCTTCCTTGCTTTCTTTCTTCCTTCCTTCCTTTCTTTCTTTCTTCTTTCTTTCTTTTTTTTCTTAATTTCCTTCCTTCCTTCATTCCTTTCTTCCTTGCTTTCTTGCTTTCTTTCTTTCTGTGTGTGTTGGCATAAAAAGTATTGGCTATTTCTCCAAAGCGGGCCTTAAGTTAGTGCCTAAAAAGCCTTTTCTTACATAAGGATTGCTGTGAGAGCAGATGCCTATTAGGCTCTATGGGCAGTCCTCCTTTCCAGAACTGCCCTCCACCCTCCTGCCTTGGTCACAGGGAGCTCCCAGGAGCCATGTCTACTCAACGTGGTCCTTCCCCCCCAACCAAGTGGACCGGAACCAGACTAGGCACCAGACCCATTCCAGGCCAGTGAGAATCCCACACTCCAGACCCCAGGACTTCAGAATAGGAATTAAGGGGTGGGCACCAGGGTGTGGCTGTGTTTTCTGCCTTGTGAACTAAATCTCCTAAATCATTTGTATGCTGCTTCAGGTCCAACACACCCACCACACTCACTGAGGCAAAAATGAGAATAGTGAGGAAAGGTGACTTTCTACTCCTTCCTCCCTCTCTTGTACTGAACTGTGGCTGAACACAGCTTTCACTATGAGTGATACTTATAATGTCATCTTGCTGAAAAAAGAAAATACTACAAATATGCAATAAGAAAGGGAAAAGTGAGATGGGGGGAGATCGCTCCTAGGTGCCTAGCAATCCAGCAGAGGAGCATCCTGGTCCCTGGGGGCCCACCTGTCTAGCCAACTTCTGCATTCGTGGAGGAAGAGCCCTTCCACTGGCGCACAGGGCCAGGGAAGAAAGATCAGGACAGAAAACCCCACTGAGGATCCTAACAAGGAGAAGCATTCAATGCCTCCCACATTATTTCCACTTCCTCTAGCAGGGAACTTCCAACAACAAAGCATAGCATCAAACACGTCTTATTCAAGGTAAAAGTATCAGCGTACTGTTGTCATGATGAAATTTGACCCATATCAAACTAGCTACTCAGAAATTCCATGTGTTCTATACTTATCTGCTCACGTTACTGATAAACCCACAAATATAAAGCCTGGGAGGAAAAGCTAACTCTGTTTATTCACATACCCAAGACATCCCTAAACATTGATATTTACACAGATGAGGGAATTTGAGTGTCATTGAAAGAAATGCCTGGTCCTAAATATCTTCCATCCATTCTGGCTCCTGTAAATTCCATTATTATAATCATTCCTCTATATTCCTATGAACACTCCGTTTGTAGAACTTTCTTCTTGAGATGTGAATATCACATGGAAGACGTTATACAGTAAACTACACAATAGCATGAATTTAGTCATCAGATTCATTAGCTGATAGTTTGTAAAAGCTGGAGGATCTAGGCTATCCTATGGGAATCTTTAATGGGAGAGAAAACAGGTTTTCCTTAAGTCAGAGAAAATCACTGAGTCTCCACTGCATGTCTGAGATTCTGCCAGGGACATATAATGAACATGACCCCGCTCCTTCCTTAAGAAGTTCTGTATGATAAAGCCTCTTAATATATACCAAGGAATTTGGATATATTTGTTCTACATACACTCCTGGAATGTTTACTAACTCTAACAGGCCACCCACCAGCCAAGGGAAAATATGCCGAGCCAAGAGGAACCATTGAGAGGGTTACTTCTGAATTCTCAAAACAAGGGTAGACAGAGGCTGGCCCACAGGAAAACCAATGTGCGTCTTTCAGCTTTTCCAAGTCCTGGGCCTCAAGCTCCAAGGTCCCATCCAAGTACTTTCTTGAGAGCTTTTGTTTGTCTTTTCTCTTGCTTTGGTTATTTACATCACAAATATGCATGACTTCTTGTTTAGAATACTCGTAGCCCTATTCCCAAAATGGACTGATATCTGGGTAGTTTTATGGTTACTACCCAGAGACTTCTCTTCATTAAGGCTCAACAGATTAACCCATTTAGGCATGCTGAGGTCCCCGTATGTGTGATACCGTCTGTAGCTATATCCCAAAATAGAGCAAAATTTACACTTGGGGGAAAGACTATGCACTTTTGCTCATAATCAAAGGATCACGTAAGGCCATTCAAAACCAATCTCTGTAATACATTTTAGAGAAAGAAAGAAAATATATATATATATATATATATTTTTTTTTTAGGAAAAAAAAAAGGACACCATGGACAAAGTTAACAGACAACATAGTGGAAGATCTTTGCAATGTCAAAACTGACAAGGGACTACAATCTAGAATATATATAAGGCACTTCTGCCAACCTACAGGGTCCAGGCAGCCATTCCGGAGAGACTCTGATAGTACTCAGCCAACGGAATGGCTATGACCCAGCATTCCTGTCCCTGAGTCCTAGGTGATATATGCCAGGAATTCTTAAGGATTATCCTGTCAGTCAACAAGGGGACATGGTTGAGGATCTTCACCACAGCATTTGTGGCAACGGGGAGTTGGAGACAGTCTCAGTGCTCATCACTGTTGGAACAGATGCGTAACACAGGGATGCTGCACACAGCCATACAGATGCCTATAGACATGCAGGGCAGAAAAAATAAGAAGCAGAATGAGGTCTCTAATATGCCACTTACGTAAACTTAAAACACATGTTCCCCAAACAGAAATACATGTTTTGCAAGAATGCAAGCAAATAAAACGATACACACAAACACGTTAAACTGGTGGCCTCCAAAGAGGACAAAAATGAGGATGGGGAAGGGGAAAAAAGGAAAACATTCCATCCATCAAGAGAAGAGCCTTGAAGAGATCAGTCACTGTAGCGTGCCATGAACTGGCCTTCTGTAACTGAGTTGTAAAAACAAGCAAAAATGGGGTAGGAGAAGCCATCGGGTCCTCGGGTCCTTGAAGAGAGGAGGCAAAGGGCTCCTTTCTGAATCCCCAACAGCACGGAGCACCATGTCCTGTCTTTGGACTATGTCTACTATTTGTACAATAGATATTTGACTGATGGATCTATCAACAAATGGAATATCAATAAAAGGAAAAATATCATCCAATGGAGGATGGCCATCAGCCATGGTGCTGCCCTGTAAATAAATAATTACTGATGCTCTTTTATATGCCAGGCACCATGCTAGACCCTGGGAAGGAAAGGAGTGAAGAGGGAGACAGTCTGTGTCCCCATGGAGTTCTGCTGAAAGAGAACTCAACAAGTCAAGTAGCAATTACAAAAGACTGTGTTGATGCCTATGACGCAGGTCATAACACAGCGGGCCCTGGGGACACCCAACAGGGGCTCCTAACCCAACTGTGGAAGTTCAGGAAGAGCATCCCAGGAAAGACTGATGCCTTTACCGAGGCCCAAAATATAAGTAATAGTTACATCAGCCAGGGCGGGGGGGGGGGGGGGTGTTGTGCTGGGAAGGGCACATAAGAAGCAGGAGAAATCGCATATGCAGTGGGGCCCGGGGTCAGAACTTTACCATAATAACTCTGATCCCTACTTCAGAAGGGCTGTCTTCCTAGCCTGAAGATATAACAGAGCAGTTACTTTAACAGGTGGAGCTGCTTGGCATTTATGACTGTTCTGGAGGCATCTTTATCAAACAAAGAACTGATCCCTGCTTCAATTCTCTTTTCAGAGCCAGCAAATGCACACATCCAAGTCACTATGGCCTCGAGCAGGCCAACAGGATCGAGTACTTATCACTGTCCTGTGAAATCATTTTCGTTTGACTTAATAGGGATAAAGAATTTTGAATGGAAAGGCTTTTCACCTGCCAAGTGAGTTCACCTTTCCTTCGTTTTCCTTTCATCCCGAAATTAGAATTCTTCATTTGTGTATGGGCGAGGATGCTCACCGCTGACACACTTCACATGTCTCACTCTGGAGATGTTCTCCTAGGGTAGGTAGGAGCACCATGTCCTGATGAGCTGAAGGGCAGAGTCCTACAAATGCCAGTGCTAGAAACTTCCTCCAGGGGGTCTTGACCACGAGGCTGGCGGGGCCCCTCCCAGGGATCTGACTCAGAAAGCCTCCGCTGCGGTTGCAGAATTTGCATTTCTAACAAGTTCCCAGATGGTGCTGACGCTGCTGGTCTGGGGACCACACTTTGAGACCCACTGAACTCCTCTAATTCTGCTGATGGAGAAACTGAAAGTCAGAGAATGTGTCAAGAAAACCTACACGTCTCCTGTGTGTCTCCTTCATGCTCGCTCAACTACCACCTTCACGATGCTTCCGATACCAGAGGTGGCGGGATGGTGGGGAGGGGGTCCCCCCCAAGCAATTCTCTGGGACACCAGCTGGTTGTCCTACAATGTAACTCAATTCTGACACTATCTTCCTGGACATAGCCTCAGTCCCTCCAGAGTACTCCTCTCCTGCCCACTTCAGACTCCGGTCTCAAGCCACCTGTCCTTCTGACCCATAGGCTGTACATTGGAGGTTTCCACGACCCCCTCTTTGGGATTGATTAATTGGCTAGAGCAGCTCACAGAACCCAGGAAAACAGTTTACTTTCTGTTTACCAGCTGATTATTAAGAGGATATGATTAAAACCAAACAAAACACCCGGATAGAAAAGATAGGCAGGGCAAGGAATGTGGGGAAGGGCCCAGAGCTTTCATGCTCCTTCTGGGTACCACTCTCCCAGCACCCCCACGTGTTCACCCATCCAGAAGCTCTCTGAACCCCCACGTTTTGGGGATTTTTAAGGAGCCTTCATCACATAGGCTGGATCAATCATGAATTCCTTCACCAGCTCCCCTCCCCTCTCTGGAGAATGGGGGTGGGGCTGAACATGCCAAGCTTCCAATTATGGCTTACTCTTTCTGGAAACCAGCCCCCATCCCTCCCGCCCCGGGGAGCCCTCTGGGAGCCCACCCAGAGTCACCTCGGGAGAACAAAAGACATTGCTATCACCCAGGAAATTCCAAGAGATTTAGGAACTCTGTGTCAGAAACAGGGGTCAAAGACCAGATATTAGAACAAAAGATGCTCCCAGTGCTCTTATCACTTAGGAAATTACAAGGGCTTGGGGAGCTCTGTGCCAGGAACCCGGGGCAGAGCCCAGTATATATTTTATCTATTACCTCACAGCAAGTGACTTACGTAAAATGATAAAAATTCCTGGTAATCCAACCCAGGTTTTAGGGGAATATAGTGAACAGGAAAGAAATAAAGAGCTATGGAGATTCTCGAACCAAGGTCCTCACAATTAGTGGGTTCATTGATAAATAGGAGACATTTTATCTGGTTCTTACAACCCTCTCCCTTCCCCCCTTGTCCAAGCCTGAGAAATGCCACCAAGGATGGGGATTCGGGGGTCGCGCCAGCAGCAAAGGAGGTGGAAGTAGGCATTGAGGGTCTTACAAAGTCCTAAAGGTCCTTGCCAGGCAGAGGCAGGTACCACTCTGACTTATGTCTCCACTCACTCTGCACGGTTCTCAAGCAGAGGGCAGAGCCATGGGAACCAGTGAGCACTCTGCCCCAGCCTCCTTAACCTCTGCTCCATGACACTTGCAAAAACATGGTCCTGCAGATCAACTCCGGAGAGCCTGCTCCACCTGTCCGCTCTCGGTACCTCTGCAGGGATAGCTGCTTCGAGGAAATCATCTGACTCTCAAAGGAACCGCGGCCGGCCTCCCTCTCCCATTGTAACCCTGCCATGTGCAGGTTGTACTCTGGGAGAATGATGGCTGCCCTTGTGGGACTCACAAGGCTTTGAACACGTTGGGGAGGGAGGAAAATGAAACAAAACAACAGCCTGCCTGTTTACCATAGAGGGCTTAATGGGTTTAATGAGAAAGAGCAGGAAGTCTGTGCGCTTTCACTCTTACTTGTCAGCACCATGGCGAAGAGTCTAAATGGAGAAAGACTGGCTCGGCATCCTTGTTTTGTTGTCCACACCCCCACCCCCACCTCCCTTTTAAGAGGAATGTGTTGGGAGAGGAGAAGTAAGCCATCAGCTGGGGCCCTGGCCATCAATGATGTCAGTTATTGAGCTGGAGATGCATTGTTTAGGCATTAAGAGTTCAGAGGTCAAGTCTCTCTGACTGTTTATTACACCTAGGGCCCAGAACACTCTAGACATCTACAATTATTAACTGAGATTTCATTACAGAATTCCTTTCCATGGACCTCCTAACGATCGATTATTACAAAGATGGAAATGTCCTGCTTTGCGAGAAGCATGATTTTGAACCCCACCAAAAAATAATAGTTCTGCCCTTCGGTTCAGTGAGATGTCAAAAGAAAATTATCCCAGAGCTGCTAAACAACCGGGTGTTGCTTTAGAGCTGTGAGTTCTAAGCTTGCTTCAGTTTCTCCTTCACAGCTACATAGAGAGGTCGTTTGTCTCTGGAGACTCGTGGTCACCATGTGACTAATGAGGAGGGTAAGATACTCATTTCAATGAATCCAAGCTTTAGCTGAGTAACTGGTAGTGGAGCAGAACTTGTAACAATAAGGGCGCCTGGGTGGCTCAGTCATTAGGCGTCTGCCTTCAGCTCAGGTCATGATCCCAGGGTCCTGGGATTGAGCCCCGCATCGGGCTCCCTGCTCAGCGGGAAGCCTGCTTCTCCCTCTCCCACTCCCCCTGCTTGTGTCCCTGCTCTCACTATGTCTCTCTCTGTCAAGTAAATAAATAAAATCTTTAAAAAAAAAGACATGGAACAATAAATATTTCATTTTCTCGTATATCAGATATTTGGGGAAATATTCATAGACTCCTATTTGAACCAATTATCAAGCGATTTTTGAAATCAGATGGCTGGTGGATAATCATGGTGCACTGGCCTGAAGCCCAAGCTACAGCTCACCTGACCCCACTGCTTACAAGGCCAAAGGATGCAGACCCACAAAGGTCTTAGTTAAAAAGTTGTTGGAAGCTAGGGCTTCCAAGGTTGGGTCCCGCAGGACAAATTCTCTTTACTTGGCCTTCATTTCTGAGCTGAAGAGCCTGATTCAGAATTTTGCTAAAGCAGGGGCTCACAGAACAGGAGCAAACCCCATGCGGACCCACTGCCTCGTGCTAGGCTGTAAAGAGAGTTGAAACCTCACCCCCAAATGAAGTCCGGTCCTGTGGTTTGCATCCTTCCCCTGCCCTCCCCACCCACAACAACATGCACACAGGCGAGACTCTGATGCGGTTTATGTTTCCAAGGGTCATCACCTAACCTCCCAAGACTTGTGTAAAAATGCCCCTTATGAAACTCTTTACACATTTGGTTTTAAATTGTGGGAATGGCTGATTTACTTCCCAAGAATGTTTGGAGATCTTCCGAGCTGTGCTGGGATCCATAATTATCAACAATTGCTAAGGCAGCTTAACCCTTATGTAAAATATTGTGCGTACAAATGGGTTTATTTTGAACCAGTTCACGCTATTAAATTCGAGTCTGGTACAGGGTTTATCCCTAGGCACTGCTCAATAACAGCACAGTAGCAAACAATTCGGCTATATGTCTTCCTATTTGGTTGGCTCGTTTTATATCTTTGCATGTTTAAATAGGCAATGGGAGTGCTAATTAAAATGCAATCATGCAGATAAATTAGACCATGTTTCTAAAAGGTAAAATGAAAACCCTTTTGAGTTCAAAATCTTTGTGATATTCAAGGCAAAAGCACAGTGTGATACTGAGCACAGAGAAAATCTTTCATGATTATGGCATGTTTAAAACCAAAATTCGTTTGTTTTGTTTTGTTTTTAGATATACGGAACAGGCAACAAATTAATTACGAGTAATTTCTTATGGGAGTCAAGACTCAAGGTTTCTAGCAAAATATTCAAGTTGTAGGTCAGTCTGAATAATCTGTATGGTCCATGTTCTGCCTATAAAGTGGGAAGTATAATGTGTATTTCAAAGCCTACGTCAATCGTCAATCTAGGCACCAGGGTGATCTCAAAACCTACGGTCAAGCCTCACTCATTGGATTCTCCATTTTACCTATTGCTTATCCATTCACAGGTGAACTTCACTGCCAGCAACCAAAGATAAAACAATACACTGACGTCCGTAAAATATTTTCTCTCTCTGGGCTTCAGTTTCTTCCCCCTGCAAAATGAGCTCTGGTAAGGCATTGTTGACTGCTTTTGATATTATAAAGTGTTTTGAGAATTTGATAAAAGTCATTTACACTGTTCCAAAAAAAAAAAAAGCAACAACAACAACAGTAGGTGTGCATATCCCCACAAAATTGTGCACATGCATCCACTAACCCTCTGATACATATCTTTGGACCTCCATCCAGTTAAGAATTCCAGCATGTGACCCAGCAAGCCCACTTCCGGGTATATATGCAAAGAAAATGAGAACTCCAGGTCCCTACAACAATGAGATGGCATACGTCTTTATCTAGGACTTTGTCCCAGGCTCTAACCCGTCCCCTTTGGCTCAAACTGTGCACTACAAATTAATCTTTGCAAAACAAAACCCCCAAAAAACATATAAAAATCCGTCTCTGCTTCAGTATGAGAGCCTTCTGCTGCGTACACCATTTACAAGCCAGGAAATAACTAGAAACCCTTTAAGTAATACAACCAGTCTGGTCTAATTGAAAGCATTACAGTCTAGAGTTATTGTTTGCCCACTCTCTCCTTTTAGAAAGCGTGTCCTTTATTTCAAGGTGACGATTTCTCCCATAGATTCCACCTGATTCCACCTCAGAGGAGTTCTGAGCCTGAACAGGTGTCAAAAGGAGGTCCTGCTTGGGTGCTTGCTTCTCACCCCTCAGCTTTTGATCCAGAGCCTCTCTAAGTGCTAAAGCTCTCACTCTGAACTACCCTCTCCCCACGTCTGTTCTCAGACAACATTTCCCCAGAAATGTGCCAGAAAACAACATGTTCCATGGACAGAAGAATCTGGGAAATTCTGCACCTCAGATACTCCCAAAGCATTTTGTCCTATTAAAGGTACTGAGAAGTCTTTCATAAACAAATCCATTTAATTTTGTTTTCCCAATATTTTAAAAACTTATGTGATCTGGGGCACCTGGGTGGCTCAGTCGGTTAAGCATCTGACTTCAGCTCAGGTCATGATCTTGGGGTCCTGGGATCGAGCCCCACTCCAGCTCTGTGCTCAGCGGGGAGTTGGCTTCTGCCTCTGTCCCCCCCACTCCCACCTCGCTCATGTGCTCGCGTGCTCTCTCTCTCTCAAAATAAAATCTTTTAAAAAATAAAAATAAAAACTTACCTGATCTTAGAATCATTTTGTTCCTACGATATTATTATTAGAGCACACTAGGAGAAAATCAAAGATCTGGTTTCTACCACATCCTCAGCCAATGGACTCTCAATGAGCTTAATTGAGATTCTCTGTTTACCTGGGTTCATTGCTCATCCCTTTCATCTAAACGTCATTTAGTCCAAAGACCACTTAGGTCTTTCACAATTTTGCTTGCTAGTATTGTCAGGCCACCTGGGTCCATCCTCCTCCACTAACAGTTCATACCCACCCTCCCTTTTGGAACTCACGATGCATATGTATGTATAAAAAGACGGTCACCAGGGGTGCCCGGGTGGCTCAATCGGTTAAGCGTCTGCCTTCAGCTCAGGTCATGATCTCAGGGTCCTGGGATCGAGCCTCACCCACGTCGAGCTCCCTGCTCAGGGGGGGAGTCTGCTTCTCCCTCTCCCTCTGCCCCTCGCCTGGCTTATGCTTGTGCACTGTCTCTCTCAAATAAATAAATACAGTATTTAAAAAAAAAAAAAAAAGACGGTCACTGTCCTGCCCAGGAGATAGGCCCCATTGTCTCTCCTTCAAATGTGTTTAGCATCTTAGCAGTTTGGAGCCAAGAGAGCCCCTAGATATCACCCAATCATTTTCTAACATTACAAATCAGAGAACAGACCTGAGAGGTTACCTGACTTGACAGAAATGAGACCAGAGTGCACACTTCCTGATTCCCGATCCAGTGGCCCTAGGAAGTAACTCAGACTAACCAGAGGCACATGAGATTGATACATAACCAGAGAGTAAACTTACTGATTTGCAAGGAGGAGTGAGATGTGTCTGCCAGACCAGTTATCTAGAGACAGACCTACCCAGCAATGAAATTACAGTTCAGTGCTTTCCTGATGAGGATGGGCCTCGAGGCTGGAGGAGCAGTTGGATTTTCTTAAGGAATTGATGCTCTGAAGAGCATATGGGATGAGGAGTTAGGAAGCGGATCCTGAGTCTGATTTTCTCACTACAAGATGACGACCTCATCAGGCTTTCGTTGCATCACGGACTATCTGACAGGAGATGAGACAGTTACCCTCCCATCCCTTCCAGCTCTACATTTTAGGATTCTGTGATTCTGAGTTCTGTCCTTTAAATGACTCTGCCATCATGTCTTCAGCATCCCTTTTTATGTTAAGACACAAACCCTTAGCCCTTGGTCAGAGGTTCTTTCAATGCGTAATCACCCAGTTCTTGGCGCGGGTCCTCTTTGTCCTCACAAGGTCATCAGATACATCTTCTCAGTATTCTCAAATAAAAGGCTCATTTAAAAAACAAATAAAATAAAATAAAATAAAATAAAATAAAATAAAATAAAATAAAATAAAA